>NC_079217.1:43001833-43196833 GCF_029633865.1 Lampris incognitus | reverse complement strand
AGTGGGTGGAGAAGAGTGTCAGGAGTGATTTGAGACAGAAGGGTACCAGCAAGAGTTAAAGGGAAGGTTTACAAGATGGTTGTGAGACCAGCTGTGTTACATGGTCGGGAGACAGTGGCACTGATGAAAAGACAGGAGGCGGAGCTGGAGGTGGCAGAGTTGAAGATGCTAAGATTTTCACTGGGAGTAACGAAGAAGGACAGGATTAGGAACGAGTATATTAGAGGGACAGCTCAGGTTGGACGGTTTGGAGACAAAGCAAGAGAGGCAAGACTGAGATGGCTTGGACATGTGTGGAGGAGAGATGCTGAGTATATTGGGAGAAGGATGCTGAATATGGAGCTGCCAGGGGAGAGGAAAAGAGGAAGGCCAAAGAGGAGGTTTATGGATGTGGTGAGGGAAGATATGTAGGTGGCTGGTGTGACAGAGGAAGATGCAGAAGACAGGAAGAAATGGAAACGGATGATCCGTTGTGGTGACCCCTAACGGGAACAGCCGAAAGTAGTAGTAGTAGAATTCGTTTCTTACATTTATGTAAGTCTTGTGAAAATATTTGTAATGCTTTGTTCTTTCATGCCGTGGGCTAACAGGGGTCAGTCTGGAATAGAGAAACAGTAGTTTGATAGTAAGTACACAAAAGTATTGGGGTGGGTTAAACAACACAGACATGAATTACGACACTGAGAAGTTGACGAGGGAACATTAAACTTTTAATTGCCTTCAATGAATGCACAGTTTGGGGGGGAGGTGCCGGGTGCAGTGGTTTGAATTTGTCAAAAATTACACTGCTCTAAGGCATTTCCACACTAATAAATATCTTGTGTATACCACAGGTACACCTTTTATGGGACATGTGGCCAGTTGCTGGCTTGAGGTCCAAAGTTGCTTATCGATGAAAGGAGGCAAGTGCCATCTGCATTGGGCAACAGTGCAGATGGCACATTAATTAGTTACCAAACAATTTAGTGCAGAGAGGTTCATAAAAAAAAACCCAATTCATCATGCCTTAATTTAATAATAATAAAAAAAAACATGCATGTTAGGGTTAATCCTCCTGCCTGTGCCCCTGAGCAAGGCAGTGGAAAGAAGAACTGGAGTTGGTCCCCGGGCGCTGCAGCTGCCCACTGCTCCTATACCATAGGATGTGTTACATACAGCGAACACATTTCTTTGTAACCAAACAACTGTGCAATGACAAAATAAAGTGGCTTTCTCCTTAACTGATAACAGACAGTCAATCTCAGGATGGGCCACTTTTTTTCGGAGGGAAAACAGAAACAAAAACAAACAGACCATGGATATTTAGATTAACACTGCAGTGATTTCTGAGTTTTCCATCTCTTTGAAGAAAGAGGGAACGGGGAAACCTACACGAGCACCTATAGTGTATGATATACAGAATGTATTGTGATGACACACATAACACACACTAGGCTAAAAGTCAAGCCACATTGTCGTATATTTAATTACATTTGCATATTAATGCCAATCAGGTGCAACTCTTTATAGCAACAGTGCATGGAAACAAAAAAGTATTATATTTTCTGTCAACTAATGCCCCATGCCACTCTGTTAGCATTATCCAGGATTGATTCAATGAACATGATAGTGAATTCGGCTTAAGGCAAGGCACTGACCTCTCTGGTCACCAGATTTCAATCCAATTAAGCATCTGTGGGATGATCTGGGGCAAGCTATTCAGGCAAAAGCATTGGATTACTACAGGCTAGCGTCTCTACAGGACATTTTTCTACATCTTGAGAGATTATTTCTTGAGTATTTTGAAATATTAGGGGAGCGTTCTTACTATTTTGTAAACTCAACTGCCTATATCTGCTGTCCAATCTATTTGTTCTGTTCTGTTCTGTTCTGTTCTGTTCTGTATTGTCCAGTCTGCTTGCATTGGCTGTGCTGCCCCCTGCTTGGGAGAAGTGCACACTGCACTGCAGCACAGTCGACCCAGCCCATCACCAGAAGGTGACATCTGACTGTAAACCCCCAGGGGACCAGCAAGATGCCTGTGGGACGGAAAAGCTTTTCCGTGATTATGTCAGAAATGGAGAGCAACGGCAGTCCTTCAGGAGCTCTACCACTGATAGCGTTGCCTTATTCCGAGAAGAACCGCACTAAACGAGCCAGTCGCTTGCCATGGTGGTATAATTATAGTGCTGCCGTGCAATGATTTAGATATGTTTAAACTTTGCATGAAATGCAGCCATTAAACGTGAACGTGAGCGGGATTAGGTGGGCAAACAGGGAAAAATACAAACAAACAAATGTGATTGCATTTGAAAGGACAAGGTACCCACTCAGGCTGTCAGCATGACCAGTATAATTAAAAGTGTAGGTGTAACATTTAAGACTGTAAGGCTTTTATAGCTCAGTTAGCATATGATCATATTTAGATCTCAGCTATGATGACCGCCAAGTTTCTTATGGTTTGAGACATTGCTTGAGAGTTGGCTCGAGATTGATTGTGTGAGAGCAGAAGGACCAATCCAATCCCTTTTCTTGTCGCCCTTCACCTTTCGCTCCTCCACAACCATGAATTATTGACAGCCATCTCAACCTCTCCTGGAGTCCCAGAGTCTGACTGCTCGCTTGGCCTTAAAAGCATTTCTAGCTTCTAGCTTCCTGTAACATGTGGCAAATACACAGGAACACCCAAAAGTGTACAAAAATGCAAAAAAGTATGTACATGCATGTGTGGCGATATGCAGAGTTTGACATTGGTAATCCAGGCTGGAACTCTGTATAGAGAGACATAATTATATTATATTATATATATATGTGTGTGTACCTTACAGTAGCACTCAATAAAAACTCTAAGACCCTCTGATAATGACATTTTTCTTCATGTGATATTTATTATTGTTACAATATAGGTCCCTCACTATAACAATCACCCTAGTATTTGGATAAAGGAAATCCTTTAAGCATTATAATGCTACATTAATGTTTTACAGTATCGTAGAGCTTGCTGTATAGAGGTTGGTAAACTATTATTCATTGAGAATGACAGTTAAAGATATAATGACAAATCGTACTAATAGTTATCTACAGAAAAGACAGCGGCTGATGGAAGCTAGAGAACAATGAGTTGTTTCTTTTCAAATACATTTTATTACTGTTTTACCCGTTTCTTGGCAAGCATTTATATGGCCACAAGCAACTCTGCAAATGGTGGGCAGCGGGAAGGTTATGGTTGTATTTATCTCTTGCATGTTTATTGTATGCATACAATGAGGAACTTGGAAGGCATTGCTTAGAGTCAAACTCAGCATATCCTGTTAACTTGACAAGCACTTTGACCTACCACACCACAATGCCAATAAACCACATTAAACTAATTCGCTGAAACTGACCCTCACGATCTATATGTTATTACTTCCTTGGGATTTTCAACTTGATTTTAAAGATGAAGTGTAACTGCTGACTAGCATTGCACTGGGTTAATTTGTTGTTTATCTTTTTTGACTTTAATGCTTTTGTTTGATTAAAAAATGTATGCAGGTCTATGTATATATGCAGGCAAGCCTTGCTTTAATGATCTCCATCCTTGACATGCTGCTGCCCTCTAGTGGCTTCTTGTGACAGCTGCAGCCGTAATACTGATCTCGCTCATTTAGAGCCACCATCCTGACAACCATTGCTTGTGCATGTATCACTGACAGCTATGGGGTACTAGTTATAACATTGGTATTTTGACAGTTGCAAATCCCAGAGATCCGTTTGCCAGGGCTTCTCCTCTGTCAAACAAAAAGGGGTCAGTTGCTGATGTTTGGCAAAGGTCTTCTGCAAGCTTAGTCCATCATATTTGTTTGTTAGCCACAATAACTTTGCCTCCCCCTCAAACTTGCACCACCCTGCCTTACTCTTTCACATTCACCTGCTCTGTCAAAGACGTACATGGTATGTTACACATTGTCTGCGATACATTTCCCAAGATAAAATCTGACCTGACAGTATTCATGAAGATGTAAAAACCACAGAAATGTTATCCAAAGGAATTGAATCAAGTGCAACTGGACTTGGTATAGTATATCCGTAAAGACGTTTCACCTCTCATCCAAGAGGCTTCATCAGTTCGTGCCTTTCTGACTAGACCAAGCTAGTCTAGCTAGTCAGAGAGGCACGAACTGATGAAGCCTCTTGGATGAGAGACGAAACGTCTTTACAGATATATACCAAGTCCAGTTGCACTTGATTCAACTCCTTTGAATAACCATGACCTGGATGAATGAGAACATTCACAGACACAGAAATGTTAATGATTTGCACATTTGCAGATTGGCGATTGTCTTGACTATGTCAGCAAGTACTTTTGTTTGCTTATACATTTTCAGGTTTGTACCTTTATATGTCCCTGACTAACCAACAGGGTGGACTCACTAGTTGCTGGCTAAATGCTATGAAAGTCATATGGTCAAACATAACTTACTTAACTGACTGACCCGTTTCCCCATGTGACTGGATTGTTGGCATCCTTACTCCAAACCCAGTTGACAGAAAATATGACTCATACCGTATGAGATTACTCAAAATCCTTATTTTCTGTGGGTTAAGAGAGAGAATATACAGCGATATTATCTCATCTGGGTAATCGTTCATGTATAGCAATTATCCTTAACTAGTCCTCCTCTTCTGTTGCTAGCCTGCTGAGATTACAGCCTTCAAAAATAAGAACAATGGACATTATGTGGCCTGGAAATGTCTCGCTGCAAACTAACTTTGACTGAGGGAATGGCCTCTGCAGGGTTGTATTGCAGAGGAACAGGACTTTCAACTGCCTGCTTCTTCCAGTCTCTAATGCTGCTGTCAGATGTGAGGGGATTTCACACCAGGAGTCTATTTTCCTCACCTGTTCTTGATGCCATGCTGCTTTCTACTCTGATATGACCCCTGACATCCCGAACAGATCATTTCTGCATTGCTGAGATGTTTCTGTTTGCATGACAGCCTATATAATAAAGTGCATCTTACATGTTAGAATAATGTTTATCGGACATCAACAGCAGATAGAAGACAGGGAGTGAGGACATGAAAGGGGGGGGACGGGGTCTCTTGTTCATAAAAAGTATGTGGGCAAAACGGAGAGAAAACACTGAATTGCCTCTCCACTGTATGCACTTGGTCTGTGTTTCTGACAGATCTGCATTTTGCCCCATTTGACCAGCAAATGGTTGACCTGTGCAGTGGGCTTGATCAGATGCTGGGTCAAGCCGTGGATTTGATCTTGTGGGTTTATGTCTATCTGTTTATCTGTGGATTATTTCCATCAGATGACATTCTGGGCTGTTTGTGTTCTACATTAGGGCAAAAAAAAAAAATCCGCATAATCTGGCCGGTTTATTTCTAGATATTTACAATAAAGCATTTGATGTATGAATGCTCCTTCAGGCTGTTTTTGAATCACACACCCTGTCCAGTTCAGAACGGGATCCCTCCATTAAGACCAGTAAGCCCCGTTGGTGTGGCATCAGACCTGTGATGCTCGGGCCAGGTATTCAGTTACCAGTTAAAAGTGGATTTAGGCAATATGGCGACATGTCAAAACAAACAAAACTGATTAGAAAACTACATAACAAAACTAATCCAACAAAACCACAACGGCGTCATTTCCCGGGTATTAATGAGAAAAAAACAAACAAAACAAAACACACACACACACACACACACACACCGATTGGCCTGTTTCCAGCCAGCTAAAATTGGTCTATTCTAGCAGCAGCGAACCTGCACTGATGAGCATCAGCTGCAATAAGTACGATCTCTCCACACACACACACACACACACACACACACACACACACACACACACACACACACACACACACACACACACACACACACACACACACACACACACACACACACACACACACACACACAAAATACAAAATCGCACTTGGGTAAAAATGCCTCGTGTCGGGGAGGCACGTTGCGTGGTGTCCTGCCGGGATACGATATAAGATATGACACATACACATCCTTCTGTGGGTGATCAATCAATATATCGCTGTATTGATATTTAACGGTTGGTGCTCGTGCGGCCGTTTGTTTCTTACCGGAGAGCGCGAGCAGTATCACCGTACTCACGAGCTGGGTGGCAATCTTTCTATCCTGCGCGAAGGACGACGTGGGGATCATGTTATCTCCTTCTTATAAAACAACGCCTTACAAAATTACAGACCCTCAAACCTTTTGGCCGGGTATGTGTTTATAAAACGTATTAAAAAAAATAATTTGTCAGAGGCCGGATATGGTTGGCAGTGTCTGTAGCCGTATGACAGTTGGTCTCACGGTTGTCGGTTGCGGTGGAGAAGGCGGGAGGGTGAAGAACCGAGCAGTCCCTCAAGCAGCCTCCCCCCCTCCCCCCCAGCCTCACACTCTGTCACTGTCAGCCTGCTGTCAGCTTAACATCGGCTCTGCCTCTGGCTAGTGATGAACATCACTGGCCAACAAGCCCACAGAATACAATAGCACAGGAAAATAAATAAACGAATAAAAATAATATATTTTTTGAAATCAGTCAACTAATTAAACACAATGTCTTTATGCATGCTCAGTAATCCAAGTAGGAAAATCGTTGAGTCCAGATGAACTGATTCAACTTTCTTTGAATTAAATGTGTTTTTCTTTTAAATCAGAACTCTCAGCTACAAAATAGAATTTGCATTTGAGTCATTTGTTGTCCATCAGCAAACAGATAGATAGATAGATAGATAGATAGATAGATAGATAGATAGATAGATAGATAGATAGATAGATAGATAGATAAGGATCCAAAGCTAAAGCTATTTGCACAGTGGAAGGTATATATTTGACATCACATTATAATTAAGGACACGGTCATAAAACAGTGGCACACACACATCCTCCACCAGACACAAGAGGGTTTTCACTTGTTCAACATTAGGTCATGATGGCAGATGGATGTTGTCGTTCACATTGTAAACATTTTATGCATAAAAAAGATAAAGCCAAATAGATTTCTCTAGCGGCACTGGTCTAGCATTAACAGTTTGTTATCATAAATAGAAAGTTACAGTCGTTGACTACACATTGGTATGGGCTCACAGCTCTGAGCCAGACACTCTTCTGGGAAGAACAGAGTTGCCGTGGATACAAACAAAAAAATAACCAGACCCCTCCCACCCTCTCACCTCCTTTCTTTTATCTAGCCTTCCCTCCATCCTTTTCTCTCCTCACCCCTCTGGTGGGTGGGGGAAGCAGGGACAGATAAAAGGGGGGCTTGAGAAGAATGAAGCTGGTGATGTCAACATCAGTGAGTAGTGGGTGATAGTCTCTGACATCATCACCTCTCCATCCTCACTTTTCCTATTTACCAGTGCTAGGTGGGTCACCGAAGGAGGGGATGGTAGGAGAGGTGTTTCAGCAGCGAAGACACATACACACACGGGGGGGGGGGGGTGTATACGAGAGGTGTAAGAGATGATGATTTCTCTAAACAGAAATGGGACCTCAGCGTTTAGAGAGATGGAGGATTATAGAATGGAGGGGACAGAGAGGAAATACAAAGCAATAGCTGGGGAGAAATGGAGAAATGGGGGGGGTACGAAGAGTTGAACAATAGAAGAAATAGAGAATGAAGGAATGAGGAAGAGGACAGTTTAATGACATAAAGCCATTAGCAGAGACAGAAAGGAGAGGCGAGTCGGGCGGGGGGGGGGTTGGTTGCCATGGCATTTGTCTGTGGTTACCATAGCAACACTGCCGACTACAGTGAAAAAGAGAGAGCTATGAGTTTCTACTGTCTCAGCTATTAAGGTCTCCCTATGGACGAATCGTGGCTTTAACAAACACAAACATCAGCGTTTGTGATATATGATATATGCAATACAGTACAGACCCACCACAGGAGGCTGTATACCTTTACCCTCCCCACTCAGCTGTGGGCTGTAGCAAGCCACCTCGCAAAGGACTCTGATTACCTCAAAACTGCAAGATCCATCAGCAAAGTAAAGAGGGTGGTTTTATGAGGAAAAGAGGAGTTTTGCAAGGCAACTCTCCTGCAGTTCAACATGCACAACACAAAGGAGCCGGTGGATGACTTCCGACAGATGAAGACATCCCGGTTAACAAGGAGACATCCAAGGATGGGACATGACAGTGGTATGAGCATACAAATGTCTGCTCTCCATCAACACGATATGACAACCTGATCAACATGATAGCAATACGTTATGGGGGAACTCTCCAGCTTTCCTCTGGAGTGATCTCCTGTCACTCAAAGCACCCGCCATACTGCTCAGTATGTGCTACCCGTCTCATCATGGCAAGTGTGCTGTGTTGTGTGTTGGAAAGGCAGCATTAAGGTGGGCGATGTTTAGAAGCTCAACAAGTTGGCTATGGTTAGCTCGATTCCCGAGAAGCGGTGGTGGAGAGGAGGACAGGGCTATAAACCCCCCCAACAACGAGCAACAAAATACTTTTAACCTTTGCTTTATCCCCCTGGTTGCACTGCTGTGTCTTTTTGTAAATGCTGCACTATGCTACTATTTGCTCCGTCCCTACTATTAATATACCTATTCATTTATTTATTCTGGGTAGTCAAATGACAGCAACAGCTCTTTTTTTTTTACATGGGTGCCCCGTGTATGTATACACAAATGATAGCAACAAAGAAATAATTACATAAAATACAAAACAACATAAAATCAATTAATAAATATTGCCTATATGACAATAATAGGACTACACGCACCCTTCCCTACAGGATTTTTACACCAGGCGGTGCAGAACCAGGGCTAGAAGAATTAACCCCAATAATGGACTGGTTCAGCCACTGCGGTCGGGCGGACGCCTCTGCAGCCACAAGACCAACACAGAGAAACTGGGAAGGAGTTTCTTTCTCCAGGCCACAAGGACACGCAACACCAAATAACAACAACATGAATAACTTACACGGTGTGTACTGTGTATACATAGTAAGGACTCGGACACTTTCCTTCATACAGGATATTTGCCCAATGCACATTAGTTGCAGTGCAAAATAGTGAGGAGCTGCAAAACAATTACCAATTGAAGTATAGGTAAGGTGAAAGCAAGGTTCAACCAAGGCTTTGAACCAGGTAACAGACACCAAACAGTCCGGTTTAAAACCCCTCTGCTCTTGATCCTTTCTGTTCGGTGGCGGTGCATTTAAAATAACTTTTGCCAAGTTTTAAATTAAGACGAGTAACCTCCAGTTGCAAGCCGATCTTGAAGACTTATGACAGACAGCACGTCGCTCTAAAAGTGATGGGAGATAAATGGGTAATTTAACTTAATAAGGCTTTATAAATAAAGAGCAAATAAATGATGCTCAGTGGAGAAGGCCAAGCAGTCGTCTGATACGAATCACAATGATGAATGCCAAAATTGCCACTAGCTTTGAAGTCACTATGCGTTACTTGATTTAATTGTGCTGATGTGGTTTCTGTTGCATGCTGTTGTGACCTAGTGGTTATCTGGTGGGGGGGGGGGCAGGGGTAGTTGCACCATGATGAACATGCTTTAGCAACAGATCTATGTTGTATTTGAGTCAGGGGACAATTTAACAAGTTAGCAGATAGTTGCTGAGGCTCAACAAGCAACACTTGAGGGAGGGGAAAAAAAAGAAAAAGGACTGACAATGGTGCCAAATCACAGAACACTATCGCAAAACTTCAACCTGGCTACACTGTAGAGATGTTACAGGACATGGGGTACCGGTGCTCCCCAGCTTCGGCCAGTCGTTATGAAGCAGTGGATGCCAAAGCAGTTTCCCAGTGCTTGCTCCGTACCGCAATATGTGACCAGCGATATCTGAATGATGTCTGTTTAGCATATAAACTTACCTATCTAGCTTCATAATGTTCTGTCTGTCTGTGTTTGGCTGCGTTTGTGGTCAACCAGCTGCTGTCTAAGGTCATTTCTGCAGAAATAAAGGAGTGACTGGACTGGTTTGGCTCTCACCGTCGATTGATGGCGTAATTACTAATAAAAGCAACTGGAAACTCCGGGGTCCGCGAGGGTTGCACAGAGAATATAAATAAGCTTGGAAAAAGAAAATGGACTGGAGAGAGAGAGAGAGGGAGAGAGAGGGAGAGAGAGAGAGAGAGGGAGAGAGGGAGAAGTTGCTCTTATGTGTGGGAAGATTTCCATTTGATATCTTCTGACATGTCCACAATATGATCACACATCCAATTTTGGTTAACAATTATTGGAAAACATATTTCACTCGTTGTAATTAAATAAAACGTTTCATTGTTCTCCATTAGGAACTACAGGGGCGCTTGTTGCATTCATCCGAATACATTGATAAAAACACATGTTTACATTCTTCTTGCTGAAACAAATTGTGCTCGCTAAATGCATTTCAAAGCATCTTTTACACATGAATCTGAATTTAACTCAGGACATACTAACCTTAAACAAAAAAAAGGAAGAAAAAGGTTGTTGGAGATAAAGGGATGATTGTGCAGCAGTGTCGTTATGAGCGAGAGAGGGGGGGGGCTCCAGGTGTCCTGACATAACTCCAGCTCTTCTAGCTATTGGTAGATTTACAGGCAAATGCAACTCAGTATAGATACGCTGATAGATAGTATGCTAAATAGCTTCCACCCACAAGCAGTCAGGATTATTAATAAACTGTGCCCCCCCCCCACGGTCATGCCCATCCACCTACCCTCTAACCGCCCCCCGCCCCCCCCATTCAGTGCTGGTCAGACACCGGCTGTCAACATTTAAATGGAAATAGCACAAATGGCACTTTAATAGACTGCGTTGTTAATTGTTTGGGCTTTTTTGTTTTGTTCTCTCTGTTTTTATGTTTTTAGTGGTATCGTTTTTAGGGAATTTGTTGGATGTGTATTTTTTTATCTTCTCTGTTGCACTGCTGTGAGCTGGCATAAATGGCATTTCGTTTTAATTTATGTGCACAGGTACATAATGAAAATGACAATAAACTAAATCTTGAATCTTGACTCTTGATTATCCAAATACAGCTTTGTAATTAGTCCACTTAAATGGTCCTGCATCGGAAATGATGCAATCAATAGTAAAACTACTCTGCAGAACGACACAAGAAAGGATTTCATTTGTCTTCTATGTTATGTGCCCTCTGTTGAGAGGAGAGATGGCATCTTCTCTCCTCTGTTGGTAAGAGGCAGGGGCAATGTGTTGGGTAATGTTTTGTCCTGTACATGAGACTATAGTTAATCTTGAGCAGATGAGGACAATTAAAAAGATGGTACTGTCAATGCATTGGAGGAACTCGACCCAAGAACATTTAGACAAGCAAGATTTGCTCAATTAATCTGAATGATACAATAAACTCTGTGCTACAATCACAAGAGCAACCAGATGATGCCTGTATTTACACGCATAACAATACAGACATAATGAGATGACATTTTGGATCTTATTTCTAAACGCATCCCCCAAGCCCGTGGTAAACATCACATTTAGAGCCAAATGTTCTTCAAGTATAAACATGGAAGTCTTACTGTTTCTTTCCATTTTCATGAATTTTGTCATATCCATCCATGTTTATCATTTCTATATAGGATTTTTTTCTCTTCCATTTCTACAGAAATTAAATTCAACACCAACTGGCTGATTACAAAGCAGCCAGACAAGAACATATAGACAGAACGTTAGGAAACTAGACAGATATGTTTATGTGCTAAAATACTTCAAACATATGCAGAAATAAATGTATTCACTCTTCAACCCCACCTAGAGCTCCAGTACATCTACTTCACTCCTCTCCTTACCAATTCCTGTCTCTAACGTTGGTGGTTTTTGTCTCCATCTCCTGGCACGCTGCGTACCTCTCCATTTGGCTGACAAAGAAGAGGACGCTCACTGACATGTTCTCACTGCAAGTCATCAGGACCACGAGGACTCTTTTCTTCATGGTGGTTCATCTGGTCAGTATTTTGTCTCCCTGCTCTCCAGGTCCACTGAAGATTTTACAGCACCAGGAAAATGTAAACCTGGCACTTACTGGGAATGTTTCCAACAATAAATTACCCAGAAAAGCACTAGCTGTGATTGACAGGTGCCTGAAAATGCCATTCTTTTACTGATGGCCGTCCAGCATATCTATGAGAAACATTATGCGATTAATTGCTTAAACCAAGAGTATTTCAATAGCGCCACATCTGCTCACTAAGATTTTCCCATTAAGTTCAGAAATTCAAACTTTCAACCTTACTATGACAAGCTTGACCCTCCAGCCCCAGTGGATCTACATGAGACCGCTCATGGTTGTGCTGGCTTGGCCATGGTACAAACGACTGGACATTAAACACAACAGCAAGTTCAAGTGGAAAGTGACTTGAATTAGTGAGAAAAGTGCCTTTTCTCAAAGGACCATCTTAAATGAAATAATACAGAGGCAACACGTCATGTGTAAAGCTGATACAGACATAAAAATGTCCATTACATATTAAAATGACACACCTTTCCCTTCCTTCAATTTTAAGTTGGAATTTTGCCATTTACCAAGTATACACAAATCACAAAAAAACTTCTTATTTTGAGCAGTATTAAAATGATGGACGCAGAACAATTTTTTTTCATGATGTGATGATAAAGAAAAAAACAAATATTTAGATGAGCATACAGATATGGACAAATGGACAGATAGATAGACAGACAGACAGACAGACAGACAGACAGACAGATAGACAGACAGACAGACAGATAGATAGATAGATAGATAGATAGATAGATAGATAGATAGATAGATAGATAGATAGATAGATAGATAGATAGATAGATAGATAGATAGATAGATAGATAGATAGATAGATAGATTCATTGCTCAATCAATAGATAGCCAGCTAGACTGCACAACCACCTTCATTCATAATCTACGTATGTGAGACAAACTATAAAAATGTAATTTCTTTCTTGAAGTGCATTTCTGAGGGCAATGTCAGATGTTTTAGACACCCTTTCAGCCCTTAGAAACCCAAAACTTTGTTCAGGTGCAGACAGAAATCATCAGAGTATCTTTGGATACTGGGTTTACTCAAGTCTCTGTAAATGCCCACTTTATAATGTCTAGAGAGCTGGGTAATTCAAGGGTCAAAGCACAGTTCCCAAGAAGGTTTTCCTCTTCTCTTGTCAAACAATTTCCACACAATACAATACACAAAATTATGGGTCACCAGTTTTTCCTTCTAAATCAGATTTTTGACTCATTCAATTCTTTGACACCATAATTTGTGACCTACACTACTTAAATCTTCCAGGCTTTCCTTACATGTCTATTCAGGTTAAGTGATATTAGCTGGTGTTTCTTGGCCTATTTTGAGGCAACAGTTGAAATACATTTTTAGAATGGGATGCAGGATAATTTTATCTGGGTTTATCTATGTCCAAAGTGTACTGCTCCCCAGGATAGAGCCATTCTACAGTGTCTTTAATTACTGTCAACACCGTATGAGGACTGGTAGAACTGGTAGCTGACTGGCCAAGGCCAAAGCCACAACACACCAAGCCATCTGACACACAGAATGACATATCTGCTGCAGCGCGGGGGTAAACAGCTGCGAAAGCAACAACTTCGTAAGAAAAGGGACCAGAAGAAAGAAACACAATCGAAAGAATGCAGAAGGCAGAAGAGTGAGAGAGAGAGAAAGAGAGAGAGAGACAGAGAGAGAGAGAGAGAGAGAGAGAGAGAGAGAGAGAGAGAGAGAGAGAGAGAGAGAGAGAGAGAGAGATAAGAGTGCAGGGCAATCAAAAGCAAAAAGCCTCCATTAGAAAATGTTTACGAGCACTGGGTTATTGTAATTAAAAAATAATTTGTTATTAATGTAAATTATGTTGGCTAAAAGGTCAGCACCCTATATAGTTTCTTACCCTAGAAATATAGCAGCAATATCAGATTTTGAGAGGTTTTTTTTCTTCTATTATTGAAAGCATATACAATTACTAACACACAATGTATGAGGTTTTGTTATCTGAATCATCATATGACTATTTTTGGGGGGTCTTTTCCATTTCCTTAAGGGGTATGTGCCACTTGGTTATGGCCAACAGTGTGTAGGGTTGAGGCAATAAAGGTGAGTCTGCCTCCTAGGCAGGGGTGGTGCCAGATATTGTAACCATTCAGGGCTAAGCCCGGGGCCGGGGGACCTGCTCCCCCGGGGAGAACATTTTCCCATTTACGGCAGCTATACGCACTACTAGAATGCCTAAAAATCTGTAGATCATTTGGGAAAAAACCTGATTGTTACCCAAGGGGAGAATCATGCTGTAGATCCTACGTCCTATTTTGTATGTGTGTAACAGTGTGACGTAAACTTCCCAAGAATACAATTATGTCCGACGTCCATTGCAAATAAACATCCATAAATCTGATTAGAAATCAGAGAAAAAAGAAGCTCCTCATAGTTGTCAGTACTTCCAATGGTATATAGCAAACAGGAACTTATAATATCTAATTTGGCATACTTGATTTTCCCAAAATGTAAGCAAATATAGGCTAAAAAAAACGGGGCTCATGTTGTAGCCATGTGGGCTGTGGTTAAATCTATGGCAACATATTTCCTGTTTCTTGGAAATATTTAGTTTAGACCTATTCATATAAGTGAATACTTTTGAAGTTTAATGTAAAATTATCCAAGAGTTATTAACACTGCACGTTGTGGTTGTTGCCTACGGCATACCTGACATAAGCAAACTTGACAGCAGTGTAACTCATTTGACTGATCAAAGAAGGTTGAATCAGTTCATCTGGATACAACATTTATTGACAGATACATTTCATCACTCAACTAAGTGACATCTTCAGTCAGTATCAGATGAACTGATTCAACCTTCTTTGATTTTCTTATTGAGCTTGCATCAAGTCATTTGACTGATCATTGCTAAACAAATAACACTGGACAACACATTTTTCAAACATTACATTACATTACAGTCATTTAGCCGACGCTTTTATCCAAAGCGACTTACAATAAGTGCATTTAACGTAGGAAATCAGGAGAACTACTAGTCATCAGAGGTCATAAGTGCATCTAAACAAGCATCTAAGAGCATAACCAGTGCTAAAGTAAAAGTGCAAGAAAGATTTTTTTTTTTTAATGAGTGAATACAATAAGTGCTAAGAACAAGTAACAGGGTAGTAGTTCTTAAAGAGGTGAGTTTTCAACCTGCGCCGAAAGATGGGCAGCGACTCCGCTGTCCTGACATCAGTGGGGAGTTCATTCCACCACTGTGGGGCCAGGACAGAAAAGAGCCGTGACCGGGTCCATTGGCAGCAAGGGCCTCTGAGTGACGGGGCAACCAGGCGTCCCGAGGCAGCAGAGCGAAGTGGTCGGGCCGGGGTGTAGGGCTTGACCATGACCTGGAGATAGGAAGGAGCTGTTCCTTTCACTGCCCTGTAGGCTAGCACCGGAGTCTTAAACTGGATGCGGGCAGTTACTGGGAGCCAGTGTAGGGACATGAGAAGGGGAGTTGTGTGGGAAAACTTAGGGTGGTTGAACACCAGGCGAGCTGCAGCATTCTGAACAAGGTCTGATGGCCGACGCTGGGGCGCCAGCAAAAAAGGAGTTGCCGTAGTCCAGCCGGGAGATGACCAGAGCCTGGATGAGCACCTGTGCTGTCTCGTCGGTGAGGAATGGGCGAATCCTCCTGATGTTATAGAGGAGAAATCTGCAGGAGTGAGCAACCGATGCAACGTTTTCAGCAAATGACAGTTGGTCATCCAGGATCACACCCAGATTCCTCACAGTCTGAGTTGGTGTCACCACGGTGTTGTCAATGGTGATGGTCAGGTCTCTCTGTGGGCAACCTTTCCCCGGGAGGAACATCAGCTCTGTCTTGTCCAGATTGAGCTTCAGGTGGTGTGTCGCTATCCACTCCGAGATGTCAGTCAAGCCCGCAGCAATGCGTGTCTCTACTTGTGTGTCAGAGGGAGGAAAGGACAAGATCAGCTGGGTGTCATCGGCATAACAATGGTAAGAGAAGTCATGCGAGCGAATAACAGAACCCAGGGATGTCGTGTACAGGGAGAAAAGGAGAGGACCCATAGGGACACCCGACCGAGCCAGAGGTAACACAGGGATACGAACCAACAATCCTTGTGTCGGTAGGCAATGGAATAGACCGCCACGCCTCCCGGACGCCCTGATTGCATTTCTTTGTAATATGTTTATTGTGTAGATCAACTTTGTAATGGATGAGGACAGACCAATGAATGAAATAATCATAAAAGATGGTCTGACGCGCCTCTCACAAGAGTGAACCTTGTAACCCTGGGCCTAAGAAAGGAAATGGAATCACAGGTGGGGTACATTTTGGCAGCCTGTCCAAGGTGTCTCCCTGCCTGCTGCCCAATGACTGCTGAGATAGGCTCCAGCATCCCCGCGACCCTGACAGCAGGAAAAGTGGTTTGGATAATGGATGGATATCTAAGTAATCCCAATTTTTCTGGAAATGGGATTAAAAGTGTTGTATTTACAGGTGGGAAATGCTTTCTTGAGGCTTACCAAGGAAATAATTTAGCATGAGGTGGTGTGTGTGTGTGTGTGTGTGTGTGTGTGTGTGTGTGTGTGTGTGTGTGTGTGTGTGTGTGTGTGTGTGTGTGTGTGTGTGTGTGTGTGTGTGTGTGTGTCTTAATCGTGCCCCATGACAAGATGATTTCCAGATAAGTGACAAATTTAACTTAAAAACCATTTCGGTAATTATTGATAAAGATATATTAGACAGGAGAAATATGTTTACTTTGTGGATCTCCATATTCCACCAGCTTGGCTCTTTCCCTCATCCTGTGACCCTCTCCTCTGTTCTCCAGTAAGTACCCACAATGCACTCAGCTAATGATAATAACTCATATCTTATAAAACACTTTTCAAAACAAAGTTACCAAACACAAGATAAAAACACTTTAAAGTCATACAACATGGAGGAAATGCAAAAGCAAAAGGAGCTACAAATGTCATTACAATTAAATCAAAACCATATCAAATAAAGATGATAAGAAATGGATAAAATAAGTTAAAAGAAAGCCCTCTCAAAAGTAATAGTTAAGAAGTGACATCAAAGATGAAAGAGAGTTGCTAGCATTCTCAGGCAGATAAAACCCTTAATCAAAATTTATACAAATTAACGATATTCTCTTTTTTGTTTAAAAGCCGTTAAAAAACACATTTAATGTATTCCATTTGTACAGAACTTTTTTGTTAAATCACATGATACACTTCAATAAACAGTTTATTTGTGTACTTTTAATGCGGTTTTCCCGTCATTTTGAAAAGGCCCATGCTTTTTCTTGCAAAGTCTTGGAATTTCTTGTCATGTGAATGGTATGGCAAAATCTTGAGCAGAGAGGGGCAATTCATGTGAATGCGTTCAGTAATTGGAGGGTTTGACTTAACTGAACCCATGTCTGTTTTTTTTTAACCAGTTGTCTTAATCAAATGCACCACATGATTTGAAGAATGATTTACTTTATGAATGAATCAATTAATGTTGATTTATTTCTTTAATAAAAGCCAATGGTGAAAGTTATGTATCAAAAATAAAGGATATATACGTAAATCAATATAAATTTGAAAAATGAAGCTGGACCAAAAACGCTGGATCAAGACCACAAATCATCTGGTGAGACCAATAACTAAGACAGAGACAAGTCCAAGCAAGAACACTAAGGGGCAAGTCTAAAACATCTGAGACAATAGAAAAAAAAACAAAAAACGTGTTAGTCCAGATTTGAGTCAGAGACCGGACTTGAATACGACAGCCCTGACAAGGAGACATCCTGTTAAAACACAAGACAATCAAACGACCTTTGGGATAGCTTGCATGATAAAGGGTACTGGAGACATGGAAAATGTTGATGCACTCATGAAAGTCAAATTTAAGGGTACTGAGAGGCTGCAGATGATACTGGCAGATATATACATTTTTACAGAAGAGCTGATTAAGGATAGTTTACAGCAAGACTTTATGAAGTATTTGTCATTCAATATTTACCCCTGAACAAAATTATCATTCTGCTGATGACACCGGATTGGGTCATCAATCACTGAGAGGAATGAAAGGAACAAGGAGAATGAATACAGGCTGAATGAATGAGATGGGCAGCCTGCTGTGAGAATGGTAATAATGGAGGCAATGGTAAGGTGGGATGAGTAACAACCTGAAGCGGGAATAGATGTACTTGGTAGTAAATGAGGAGGCATCAAAGTTCAATATTCAGGAAGTATGCTACAGTATGTAAGGTTGAACTGTTGCTCCTTGGACACAGAAGAGGCTTTTGAAGGCATGGCCAATAAATGAAATGTGATTTCTAGGGCTAGACTGATGCAAGGCACACACTGCAACAACTATCACAGGTGGAGGAAAGCATATCCTTGGGGCAAGAGAAGATCACAGGTAACTTGGCTGGGAATGGAATCACATTTTGAATGCCAGAAATCCAGGCCACAAGGCAAAGACCATGTTTCCCGCGACAATATTGCCTACTCAAAATGAGAGGGGTCATGGAATGAGCGATTACAGGGGGAGACAAGATGAGGTGAGGATGGAAGATGATCATATGCAACTTTTGGGTTAGTGGGCTGAGAGACATGAGAATAGAATAAGAGAAGGAGAAAAATGATAGTCTCTCACCAGTAAGAACACCGTTGATGTGTAGACATTTAAATTGCAGGTTAGAAATGAATTGCTGTTAACAGGGGGTGTGACAAGTCATCAAGTCTCCAGCAGACAAGAGCTCTTCAAGTCCTCAGTTTGAGTACCTACTTTACAGAGAGCTAATACCCTGCTTGATTCTAGCAACTATTCTGTCACTGACTGTAAGATGGTATCAGTTCAGTTAATGATTTGCTAAAGAGATAGCATTTAGTTAAAGATTAGCTCATATATTTGGAAATGACTATGAATTCCCCAATGTCTTGGCTGTGTAACTAAGAAAAAAATCGAAGGGGGCAGCAAGTTACCTGTATGACATCTAACTGGGGTATTAAATGGCACAAAAGTAAGAGTGGAGTTGCATCATACAAAGCCAAAAACACAACAGTAGGAGGCCTATTTAAAGATGCAATCCAGATCATAATTTTTGTTAATGAAATGAAATTGATTTTAAGCAGTCCAAATCTGAGAGAGCTATTCAAAATGAAACAGGCACCAGTGTTCATACGTCAGTAAGTTCCTCAAATAAAAGCATAGTTGAACGTGGGATCAGCTACTGATGTTAAAATATCTGTTGATAAAAGTGTTTTACAAGCTTGTTGTGCCATATATGCTTGCTAGCTAAAACAATGCCGCTTCCCTTTTGCCCCTGCTGGCCTTGTTCCTCTGCATTTGCCTGCTATGGTGAGGACTTAAAATGTTTAGCATCATATATTTCCAAGAAAAGTATTACCCAAAAGTAAATATCAAAAGGAATAACTCCAAAAGCGCTCATGATTTGGATATTTGTGGATTAGCTGTTGTCTTAATTAGCCAGGGACAGAGAGTATAAAACAATATGTTTGCATGTAAAACTTCAGAATTGTAATTGCAGGCAACTTGATGGAAATTAGACCCTAAAGTATCAGTTCAGCAAGCACCTTGGGCACTGTGATAGAGATATTGTAAATCACGTGTACTAGTGTCAAGGAAGCCATTTCACGAAAAAAAACAAAAAAACAGAACCCTGCAGGGGACTACAAAACACCATTGTAAAACAAGAAGCTTGTTGTGAAGCAAATATAGCACCAGACAGTGTCTGTTGAAGTCTTTCTGTACATAAAAACCATACCATTTTTTTAAAATTTTATTTTATTGGAACTTTTTTTTTTTTTTTTTTACAAAAATAATCCAGAGCTGTTTCTGGTCATATAATCATAAATCTCCTCCTATTCTCCTTGCCACTATGTGGGATCACAGACTCTAATGAATATTCAATGTGACATGTTTGAGTGGCAGCTTAGAAGGTGATGGGTATAATACCCATCTTATTAATTTGAGTTGTATCTGTATGCAACTATGCAGACACTCTTTATCTCTAGAGACACTTACACATTTATTGCATATAAACTACATCCAAGAAATTACATAGAAATGACATCCAATTTTCATACCTCAGTACAGGCATCAGTTTTCTGATTTAGTAAAAAAAATAACTGACTGATGCTACAAACAGTGACAGGTAGAGCTATTTTTTGGGGGGGGGGTGCAATTTACCTTGGCGTAGCACACCTGACAGCTGCTTTAATGCCCACACAGTCACAGAGTTATTAAGAAGGACATTGTAGCCTATAGATTTTATCAGGGTTCGTAGACGGTGGATGATTGAAGGTCGATATGAGGCGTCATGGTGGGTGTGAACATGATTGACAGCCACGAGAATTGTCCAATCATATTAGATCAAAAAACATTAAAACAATACCAATTTGCTGCCAATAAAAGTGGGAGTGTCTGGGGCACACAGAGCTGCGCCCCATGGAAAATCTGAAGAAACCAGTTAGACAGCAGCCTCAGGTCACCTGCTCGCCAAAAGTTTGAGGGTTTACATAAGGTGTCGTTTGGCCGGCGCCCCTCACCCAGGAAGTATATGTATTCAGACAGAAATGAACCAAATACCATTTGGAACCAATATTATTATGACAGGTGGTCACAGACTGAAAAACACTTTTATTTCATAATTATTTGCATTATACAACTACATTATATTTAACATGTTTAAATAGATTTTCATCTCTTTATATTTACTGTACTGTACTGGCCAGCTGCCCCTGGCTACAACACACATTGCTGCTGGATCCCACAGTCACGCTGCATTTAAGAGACATGAGTACATCGCACACAATTCCTTGCTCTTCAAAGCCATACAGCCCAATTCATCAAACAGACCATTTACCACATATGACAGCGGGGCAGCCACAGAAGCTACCATGCAGAGTCGGTCGCTCTGTTTTGGTGTTACTGTCTGGCCGTAAGGCTGAATTTGCTAATTATTAATGCATTCATATTGTTCAGCATAAAATGTTGTGAAAGGTCAGGAAGTGTTTATGATTCCAAGTACAATGGCCTCTGGCACAGACACTTGTTGATGTAATAAAAAAATAAAATAAAAAAAGTGCATTTATTTTCTTCTAGACTTTCAAACCATTTTTAAAGCAACAGGTGAACTTTGTAAGTGTAGACTGTTACAGCCTTGGTCCTAATCCTCTCCCATTATGCCTGTTGTGTTCCAGTTCTGTGTTTCAGATGGGCACAGTGGAGTGGGGCAGCAGTGGCATATGCCAGTTGCAGACAGCTGTTTCCCACTTTCTACCATGGACACCAGACTTATAATGTTTGAATTTCGAGCTTAATTTTCTTCTTTTGACAATCCTAACACCCCAAATACACACCGCTCAGTCATGCAGCACCGTAAATGCATAAATATTAGCCTGGTTTAGTATGACACTTTCTTTTGAATTCCTGTATCGTTTAGTCGATCTTCTTGTTTTGGCTTGTTCCCTGTTTCTCAGGGGTCACCACAGCGGATTTTACAGTTTCCATCGGTACCCTGTGAGGGCACAGCACCAATAGCAGCTGTTGTTAACCCGGGCCTTGACGATTCGGTATGGAGCCTCGACTGATCCGGTATGGTCTTGTAAATCTGCATGCTGATTTGGCAAACTTACATCGGATGCCCTTCCTGACACAACCGCTAACCCTATGGACAGGGGCACAGGTAAAGCGCTGGATGCCATCTCAGTATTCATGAACTTGCACCCATGCTTGTTGCAAAAGTACAATGTACAGAGAGCCTACAAACCCACTCTTTATCAAACTCAAAGCAGTAAAATTTAAGGATTTGGTTGAATTCAAAACAATTCAAATCATGTACGGAGTAAAAAATCAGCAGTTGCCAAACAGTGTCCAAAAGTTGTTCCAAAGGAGGGAAAGTAAACACGATCTCACAGGAATATGTAGTATATTCAAAAAACAACCAGTGAGGACAAATGCAAAACTTCATTATATAACTGTCAAAGGAGTTAATCTAAGGAACAACTGTACAAAAGAAATTAAGATGTGTACATCAATAAGTACGTTTAAACAACTCTTTAAAAACAACATATTGAACAGATATAGGATGGATGAACAAAGAGGTGGACTGGAATAACATGATATGATACATGACGTGTAAGGTGCCTTGTTTGGCTTGTGCTGTTTTGTTTATTTTGATTTCTATGCATTAGTCTTTATTTTCTTCTGTTCACTTTGGTTTTGGAAGTTTTGATTGGATTGATAATGTACAAGAAAGGGGTAGGACCAGAAAAGTTCTTTACTTCATCCTACGCCCTTTTCGAACATGGACTAGTTATTACTCGTGCTGTCACAGAGTTTGCAAAATATGTTCACTGTTATTTCCATTTGTTTTTGCCTATATATTTTATTTTGTTATTTTAACATGTTTGAAATAAAATCAGTCAATCAATGTACACTTTAGTCTATACTTTAAATAAAACTTTAAAATGGTTTGATAACTGGCTTGGTCTTTTTGATCATGTCTTCAAGTTGGTCATGACAAGACAGGAAAAGTTTTCAATTGCGTAGAACTTATCAATATGGAGACATGGGAGAATACATAGCAATATACAGTAATCATGTGAACAACAATGAAATGAAAGCCACTTTATTTGACATTGTATTCTTACAACGAATTGGAAACTTACAATGAATTTATTCTTTGCATTTAACCCATGCTATTGTATAGAAGCAGTGGGCAGCTGTGGTTTAGTGCCTGGAGACCAAATCCAGTTCTTCTTTCCATTGCCTTGGTCAGGGGCACAGACAGGAGTATTAACCCTAATGTGCATGTCTTTTTGATGGTGGGAGGAAACCAGAGTATCCGAAGGAAACCCATGCAGACACAGGGAGAACATGCAAACTCCACACAGAAAGGAACTGGGACAGCCTGGGTTTTGAACCCAGGACCTTCTTGCTGTGAGGCAACAGTGTTAACCACTGCGCCACCGTGCCACTAATAGATCAAGGCTAGCAAGACAATCAAATTCAAATAGAAAAGTAGCAGATTCAAAGCACGCTTGTGGACAGCTGCCATTTTTGAATGACTTCAATAAATATTCAATACAATCCGTTTGCTGCAATTGCTGTATACTTTGCTGTGGACTGCAAGTGAAAGCAGCGGTGTACAGGCCATTGGACATACCGGGACTTGTCACTTTGATGGGCTAGTGGGCCATCAAAAATATCCATGATAGGCCCTGTGTGGCTGTCATCCGAGGTGAGCATGAGAGTGTGCTGCTGTGCTGGGACTGGGCTCAATGGGCAATCACAACCAAGTTAGTAAAGCGCTTTAACATTCTAGACTAATGCAAATGTAGCACGCAGCAGTGAGATGGTCAACGGAAGCCATGGACAAGAAAATGTCAAAAAGTAAATGAGGGGCTGAAAAAATAGAGAAAAAATAGAGAAAGAAGGAAGCAGGCATCAGAGGCAAAAGGCTTCCAAATGTAAACAACTACTAATTTGTTCCGACCCATGACACACTTGTGCTGCGCATGTAGGTGGAGCAAGGCAGTGTTCAATGAGAAAAGTGGGGGACCAGCAAGTAGCGATCCAAAGACATGTAGGTCAGGTGAATCGGCCATACTAGATTGTCACTAGGCGTGTGTGTGTATGTGTGTGTGTGTGTGTGTGTGTGTGTGTGTGTGTGGGCCCGTGACCCTGAGAGCAGGATAAGCGGTTTAGATAATGGATGGATAAGTCATATCCTAAAAGTGTCGTGAGTAAAACTAGACTAACTATATAGCTAGCTAGCTATGGCATGTCCTCACCTCTTTAACCTTATTTGTTTTCCTCTGTGTGTTGATATATCAGTTGTGAGCGTGTCCTACTAAACATCCTTCTTAGTTCTTTGTGATGCATAGCCCATGGCGGCAGTTGCACATGCACCGTGGGAAAACATTGACATACTGTTTGGGCATTAGCGTCCTCAACTGGCCAGCAATGCTATTTCAGAGCATTTTCAGAGCAGACTGAAGCGAGAAGATGGATGTTAAATTGTAGGCTAGGGTTGCAACGTAGCTGGGGGTGGGACTAGTTGGGCCTGGGCCCACCCACTTGGCACTCAGGCCCATCCTTTTTTGCTGGATCATCCAATGAATAGCAGCCAGTGAATACTGTTTCAATAATCGCGACCAATAAAACGCAACCAATAAAAATAAAATAATTATTGTTTCACCTCCAGCACACTCTTGACATACTCTTGCTTCAGAATTACCCCTAACCCATTTTTACTCCCATTTGCACCATGGTAGAAGAGTTTGAACCCACCTCCGATACTCCTGGCCTTACTCCCCTTCCACCTGGTCTCTTGCACACACAGTATGCCTACCTTTCTTCTTTCCATCATATCAGCCAGCTCTCTCCCTTTACCAGTCATATTACCAACATTCAAATTTCCACACTCTTACCCTTCCTTCTCTCTGGCTGCCTCTGGACATGCCTTCCCCCTCTCCTTCTCCTTTGCCCAACAGTAGCATAGTTTCCACCAGTACCCTGCTGGTTAACAGTACTGGTGGCGGTCGTTGGTAACCCATGCCTCGACCGATCCAGTATGGAAATCTTATTTATGGTCCGCATATTTGATTTGGCAAAAGTTTTACGCTGGATGCCCTTCCTGACACAACCCTCCCCATTTATCCGGGCTTGGGACCGGTACTAAGAATGCATTGGCTTGTTCATCCTCAGTGGCTGGGTTCTACTTTCCACTAGCTAGCTGCTTTTAATGTAGGTTAAGATAAAAATCATGGCTAAACAAAGCAGTTTGCTTAAGTTTGTCACAAAAAGACATGAGGAACAGGAGGAAGAGAAAACTCTTTGTATGTAACCGGCAGACCAACTGCTGACGTATTTCCTGTAGCTGTAGTAAGCAGTTACCTTAGTATGGTAGCTGTTACATGTCTAACATGTGTTGGAACAAATACAATGTTCTAAATCCTTTCTCTTTAGCTATGCTTCCAATACCAAGAACACAAATAATAATCTGCAGGCAAATATAACACTATAGTCCTGGCCATTACAGGTAAGTATGAAATAAAATGAATATGAGAGCAAATGTATCCAAATCCTAATGTCTTGCTGTATGCATAAAAACAAACTTTTTTTTTTCAACAGCCCTTCTGATTGTTGTCCTTATACTGTTCATTGCATGCATTTTCTGTTTGGCTTACAAACACGGCCTGCCTGTGTGATGTATGGACCATCAACTGATTTCTCGCTGGCCTGGAAAGTCTTCTGAATAGTCTCTCATTCACTGGTGTTTTGCTGCACGTTTTGCTGAGGGTGCCTCTCATGAGAGACGGGAGGATTGTCATGTCCATGCTGGCCAGTTGGTTGTTGGAGAGTGGTGTTGGGGTCATTGAGGTCATCCTGTGGCGGTGGTGGTTCCAAGACAGGAAGAATGTGTCTCCTGTTTCTTCTGTACTCTTTCCCTTCTGATTGTATGATGTAAGATTTTGGTTCTTGACAGGTGTTCTTTACCGTACCCATCCGGTCAAACACTTGTGGAGTCTGCAACCTTACTACATGTCCCTGGGCCAATGGCTGAAAGGGCCTGCTGGATCTGTCATAGCAAGTCTTTTGAGTGTTGTGTTTTTTGTAAGCTGTACCTTGATAATACTGCTGTTCTTGGCAGCTGGAAGCAGCAAAGTTTTGCAGATGGGGAGGGTGGTACGTGTCTGTCTTGACATAAGTTGTTCAGCTGGTGAACCAAGTGTCTGGTCACATGGTACATTACAAAGGTTGAGCAGGTTCAGGGAAACATCTGTTTCATATCGCTTGGACTTTTCCATCAGTTGTTTTGCACTGCACACGGTTCTTTCAGCTAATCCATTAGCCTGAGGGAACTCTTGGGATGATGAGTGGTCAGACACTGGAGAACATTTAACAAGTTTATTGATTGGAACAACAGGACTCTTTGTATGTAACCGGCAGACCGACTGCTGACGTACTTCCTGTAGCAGTAGTAGGCGGTTACCTTCCCAGACAGCAAAATGAAACTGGGCCAGATCCAGGCTGGATGTATCACAGCAACTGGCACAGAGCTGCAAAACGGATCCGCTCCAATGTCTTTTTGCCCCAGTGCCTTTGTGACTTTAGGAGGCCAGAGGCACGGGGCGGTCTAGGAAAGGATGTGATTGCTATAATGATCTGTCGGAATCGGTGCAGAGGCGGGGGGCAATCTATGGGCGGATGTGATTCCTATGTGGATCTGCCAGACTGTGGGCAGGTCCGGCCCAGTGTCAAGTGCTATGAGAGTTAGTACGGTTGCTGTTACATGTCAAACGTGTTGGAACAAATACAATGTTCTACAGCTGATGTTCGGACTTGTTTTTTCAGACCCGGTGGGAACAATTTGCATAAAAATGTGACATTTTTCCCCCATTGGAATCTGTACTGATTTGTAATTGAAAACCCTTCAAATATTCATATGAACTGGCTTCAGCAGTACCGCTAGCTGCGTCTGAATTGGCTGTCACACGAACCATGCCGGCATGTCAGGTGATGTAAAACACAGTGCGTGAGTGTTGATCACTCTTGTGGGAGTGAACGATGCTCACATTCACATTCATTAGTTACAAACCATGAGCACATTAAACGTGTTCATGCACAACACTGTGTGTGTGTGTGTGTTAGGGTTGCCAACCGTTCCTTAAAATAAGGAATCATTCCTTATTATATATATATATATATATATATATATATATATATATATATATATATATATATATAAATGCAGTGAACTCGGGGGGGGGGGGGGGGCGGCAGCAGAGAATCGCCACAGCTGGGACACAAACTCATGTATTCCGCACCGCAGGCGACAATGTTAACCAGTCGACTAAAGGGTCCAACCCCTTGGCCAAGGCCTACTGAGCCTATTCATCCCTGATCGTTACATTGCCCCCTTCCTTCGGGAAGGGTGTCCCCGGCTGGACCGTCACAGCCGGGGCGCGCACTCGTGTTTTCCCGCACCGCGGACGACAACGTTAACCAGTCGACTAAAGGGTCCGACCCGTTAGCCAAAGGCTAACATTTCTACTTATCCGTGCACGTTACATGTCCCCGCGCTTCAGCATATCAGCTCCCTCACGCCTCTGGGCGCACGCGCTTCCGATGATCTCACAGTCTCACAATCCCACTACTGATACCAATACATCGAATTCGGGGGGCACTCGGGAACCACCACAGCCAGGACGCGAACCTGTATCTCCTGTACCACGGGCAACAACATTAACCAGTCGACTAAAGGGTCGGACCCGTTAGCCAAGGGCTAACGTGTCTACTTATCCGTGATTGTTACAAAAGCGCATGCGTCCACAGGCGAGAGGTAGCTGGAACAATATAAATATATATATATATATGTGTGTGTGTGTGTGTGTGTGTGTGTGTGTGTGTATAGTGTATAGTGTAATCCACATTATATTTGTTATGCCCACGCCGCCCCGTCCATCCAACCCCCGTCCCTGTCCCCTGTTCCTTATTTCCATTTCAAGGAGTTGGCAACCCTAGTGTGTGTGTGTATGTGTGTGTGTGTGTGTGTGTGTGTGTGTGTGTGTGTGTGTGTGTGTGTGTGTGTGTGTGTGTGTGTGTGTGTGTGTGGTTTATGTGGCTATGTTCGAGTGTGTCTTGTTCGTGCCCCACGACAAGATTATCTCCAAAGCCAACCCCAGGTCCCGACTGCGCACATGTCGCTGACTGGCTATCCCACTTCTGACACCAATGTAATGAATTCGGGGACAATTAGGGTTCGCGGCCCAGCTGCGGTGATTCCCGGGATGCCCCCCCCCCCGAATTCGCTACATTGTGGTCAGGTCAGTAGTGGGATGGTGAGACCGTGAGGCCAGCAGAAGTGCATGCGTCCACAGGCGTGAGGGAGCTGGATAAAAAAAGGGGGGTAGTGTAACGCAGCGATCACGTATGACTCGACTCGCTAGGCCTTGGCTAACAGGTCGGACCCGTTACTCAACTGGTTAACGTAGTCGCCCGTGGTGCGGGAGACACGGTTCCCGTCCCGGCTGCGACAGTTCCCGGTTGCCCCCCGGAATTCACTACAATATGCATTTCAGAACCTATTTAGTATGATTGATCTTGGACGTGCTAGGCCCACCTGATTTTTTTCTGTGACCCCCCCACACTGTGACTCCTGCCTACGCCACAGGGCTAGGCTATGTGTTCAGTTAAAACTGATGTAACTTGTGGTTACGAAACGACTCCACTGATAGGCTACTTGTTACTATTGAAGCCATGCTGATGGTGTGTTACAATACAAGTCTGTGTCTACTGAAATAGGTCTATCACGCTACTTTCCATAGTAAAAGCCTTTGAATATGTTCAGAATCCCCTGCCAACAATAAAATACTATATCATTACCAACAAGGACAACAGTGCTAAAACTTGTGGGCTAATTACACCCCCCCGCCCCCAACTAACTGGCTGTTGTGTATACTGTACATATGTAGTCAACCTTACAGTACACCCCTGAGTAAAAGCCAAGTCTACTTTACTATTCAAGAACCCCTATTGATACTTACGAATCATATTAGGCCCCAAGGGAAGCCGAAACTTTAACACATGGCACCTTCATCTAAAACACATATTAGGTTTCAACTTTCTTTAGATGCCCAACTTCTGTATATAACTCAAGGAACTCAAATTAATTCAGTTCCATTTCATTTACATATTCATTCTCGAGGGGCAGTCAAATGGCAAGTACTGACACGTGTTCTTAACACATACATGAAACCCAACACATCCAGTATCACCAGTACGGCTGACTGACACCCCAGTTCAGCGCCCGGGATCAATCGTATCATCAATAGTCCTGATATTGACTAATACCAAGCCAATATCAGGGCTAGTGAAGAAGAGAGGGGAGATCAACTGTTTTAGAAACTGCTTTTATGCAGCTTCAACCCCCCCCCTTTCTCCCGCGCACGCACGCATACAAACGAGCAGTGGTCGTTGTCTTCTACTCCAGAAGAGGGCGCTGTGACCCTGTTAACCACAAAGCAGTTCTATGGTAGGAAACTACCCCCAACTCAAAATGCAAGATATAGTCAGCCGATTAAGTACCATTGTGAGCATCTCCGTCAGATCTTTATCCAAAACACCAGCGCTGGACGAGACAGTGACACATTGTGAAACATCTGTGAGATGTGAGAGTCATAGTGAAGCTGATTTTGGCCGAAAATTCTACTATTTTGTCAAAACGCGTCAAAATACTTTCCCATCTTACAAATGATTCAACCATTAGTGAAAAACGATTTTTTTTGTCATGGCACACAGACACGATTGGATCGGCTACTGACTACGGTTTTAGATGTTTTGGGGAACAGCTGTATGAAGCAGCTTGAATATTAAAAGTCTTGCACTTGCTATTGATAGGAATGCTATTGGATAGAACAAACCAGGTTCTCCCCCCCCCTCTATATATATATATAATGTGAAATCAGTATTCTTAACATATGCTGACTCATCATAGACATACAGAAGCCACCATTATGCACCTTGATTAATTATGTATGAAAACAACGTTCCTCCGGGGTAGGGGTTATATGACATAATTTAAGTAGTGTGCAGTTTATATCCATTTCAAAATGTTTTTCCTTTCATAAGCTGCAGTGAAATGTGGACATAAAAGAAAGACAGCAAGGGGAGGCATGGCGGTATGCAGATAGTCTCCCAGGTAGGATCCACGGTCCAGAGAGATAAAACCAGGGCACAAAGTTGACTGAGTTGGTTTGAATGTTTGATTGACATCCCTATTCTTCTGCTGCCCATCCTCGTTTTGTCTTCCTCACACGTCCGTCTTGTCCCTCGATTCTGACACTGCAGCCTCTTTGATCCCTCCGTAGGCTTGTACTGCACTGCAGAGACTAGAGGAGACTACAGCGAGAGGGGAAGAGCAAAAGAGAGCGTAAGAGCAATAGGGAGAACATTCCATCTCTTTGTTTTCTCTCTGCGGCATCTTGTCTAATGGGGGAGAAACTCTTTGAGGGGGATTCTGGGGGCTTAACATTGGCGTGTGCATCAGTGTGTGTGTGTGTGTGAGAGAGAGAGAGAGAGAGAGAGAGAGAGAGAGAGAGAGAGAGAGAGAGAGAGAGAGAGAGAGAGAGAGAGAGAGAGAGAGAGAGAGAGAGAGAGAGAGAGAGAGCACTAACAATCTTTCTTTGACTTCTAAAAGTCCTCCAGTGGCTGTAGACATGGTGATACAGTGTCCTCCCATAACCAGGGAATGAGAAGATAGATAGAAAGAGACAGAGAGAGGTGCAAGTGAGAAAACGATGGAGAGAAAATGAATGTTAAGAGCTGGAAAGACGGTTATGAAGAAACTTGCAAGTACATGAAGTAAAGGAACAGAGGTGAGCCAAATAAAGACAGAGTATGACGGTGATAGGGGGCTATAGAGGGAGATATAGAGAAAAAGCAGGAACAAGAGAAAAATGAAGCGATTGAGACCGAGACGGGGCGATGGCAGAAGTATAGAGACTGAATGGGATAACAAAGGCGGGCGTTATTCGTCTGTCAAGGTGACAACAAGTACAGCTGCCAGTCTCCCTCAAAGATGATGCTGTTGCTGCCTTATTGGCTTCCTGTCTGCTTGAGTTCAAACTGCGGTTAACTGCAGAGCCTTATAGTGATGCCTATCTACCTGACTGCCCCTCCCTCCGACACACACACACACACACACACACACACACACACACACACACACACACACACACACACACACACACACACACACACACACAAACCGTGTGAATACCTCAGAAGTGCATCCTCCCATCTTTGAGCATGGCGCTTAATAAATCCCATCACTTGAACACATTATGGCTTTATTTAATTCACTTCTTATTCTTACTAACTAAAAATATATTTCTATCATAAATTTAAAGTAATATGATTTAATGCATATATTGTTTGAATCTATTTGCAGGAGAGATTGGTTTCTATAGAAAGTGTAGGTTGAACGGCTTTAATTTCAAAATTATATTAACGAAAAAATATTGTACTGTGTTGTGACTGAATTTGGGGTGTTGATACCGGTATCAGAATGAGAACTTTCCAACTGATGTCAGTTTGTAGCTTTCTCTCTTGTCCACAGGAACTGCTTTAAAGGAAAATTCATGGACTCTTGAATTACAAGAGGTATTGTGGTATATTTACAATGCGACACATTAATTAGTGTTTGTGATGCATTCTATGTTTTGTATGTGAGGAGTTGCTGATTTCTCCTCATTCACTGGAATAAAAGGAGAGGGCCATTTTAATCCCTTTAAAATCACGATGGCCTGAACCCAGAGGAAGGTTTCAGAACAGCAGGGCAGTATGCAGACTGGAGCATGGATTTCCTTATCATATTGATCAGGGAGAACTGTCATTAATGATCAGAAGTTACAGAAAAATCATTTTGATAGAGTGATCATTTGCAATCTCTCTACTACTACTTTCGGCTGCTCCCGTTAGGGGTCGCCACAGCGGATCATCCGTTTCCATTTCTTCCTGTCTTCTGCGTCTTCCTCTGTCACACCAGCCACCTGCATGTCTTCCCTCACCACATCCATAAACCTCCTCTTTGGCCTTCCTCTTCTCCTCTTCCCTGGCAGCTCCATATTCAGCATCCTTCTCCCAATATACTCAGCATCTCTCCTCCACACATGTCCAAGCCATCTCAATCTTGCCTCTCTTGCTTTGTCTCCAAACCGTCCAACCTGAGCGGTCCCTCTAATATAATCGTTCCTAATCCTGTCCTTCTTCGTTACTCCCAGTGAAAATCTTAGCATCTTCAACTCTGCCACCTCCAGCTCCGCCTCCTGTCTTTTCGTCAGTGCCACTGTCTCCAAACCATATAACATAGCTGGTCTCACAACCATCTTGTAAACTTTCCCTTTAACTCTTGCTGGTACCCTTCTGTCGCAAATCACTCCTGACACACTTCTCCACCCACTCCAACCTGCCTGCACTCTCTTTTTCACCTCTCTACTGCACTCCCCGTTACTTTGGACAGTTGACCCCAAGTATTTAAACTCAGATGTCTTTGTCACCTCCACTCCTTGCATCCTGACCATTCCACTGTCCTCTCTCTCATTCACGCATAGGTATTCCGTCTTGCTCCTACTGACTTTCATTCCTCTTCTCTCCAGTGCATACCTCCACCTCTCCAGGCTCTCCTCAACCTGCACCCTACTCTCACTACAGATCACAATGTCATCCGCGAACATCATCGTCCATGGAGACTCCTGCCTGATCTTGTCCGTCAACCTGTCCATCACCATTGCAAACAAGAAAGGGCTAAGAGCCGATCCTTGATGTAATCCCACCTCCACCTTGAACCCATCCGTCATTCCAACCGCACACCTCACCATTGTCACACTTCCCTCATACGTATCCTGCACCACTCCTACATACTTCTCTGCAACTCCTGACTTCCTCATACAATACCACACCTCCTCTCTCGGTACTCTGTCATAAGCTTTCTCTAAATCTACAAAGACACAATGCAACTCTTTCTGGCCTTCTCTATACTTCTCAATCAACATTCTCAAAGCAAACATCGCATCTGTGGTGCTCTTTCGTGGCATGAAACCATACTGCTGCTCGCTGATCGTCACCTCTCCTCTTAACCTAGCTTCTATTACTCTTTCCCAAATCTTCATGCTGTGGCTGATCAACTTTATACCTCTGTAGTTGTTACAGTTCTGCACATCGCCCTTGTTCTTGAAAATCGGTACCAGTATGCTTCTTCTCCACTCCTCAGGCATCCTCTCACTTTCCAGGATTGTGTTAAACAATCTAGTTAGAAACTCCACTGCCATCTCTCCTAAACATCTCCATGCCTCCACAGGTATGTCATCAGGACCAACTGCCTTTCCATTCTTCATCCTCTTCATAGCTGCCCTCACTTCCTCCTTGCTAATCCGCTGAACTTCCTGATTCACTATCCCTACATCATCCAACCTTCTCTCTCTCTCATTTTCTTCATTCATCAGCCCCTCAAAGTATTCCTTCCACCTTCTTAGCACACTCTCCTCGCTTGTCAGCACATTTCCATCTCTATCCTTGATCGCCCTAACTTGCTGCACATCCTTTGCAGCTTGGTCCCTCTGTCTAGCCAATCGGTACAAGTCCTTTTCTCCTTCCTTAGTGTCTAATCTGTCATACAACTCACCATACGCCTTTTCCTTTGCCTTTGCCACCTCTCTCTTTGCTTTACGCTGCATCTCCTTGTACTCCTGTCTACTTTCTTCATCTCTCTGACTATCCCACTTCTTCTTTGCCAACCTTTTCCTCTGTATAATTTGCTGTACTTCCTCATCCCACCACCAAGTCTCCTTGTCTTCCTTCCTCTGTCCTGATGACACACCAAGTACCTTCCTAGCTGTCTCCCTCACTATTTCTGCAGTGGTTTTCCAGCCATCTGGCAACTCTTCACTACCACCCAGTGCCTGTCTTAACTCCTGCCTGAACTCCACACAACAGTCTTCCTTCTTCAACTTCCACCATTTGATCTTCGGCTGTGTCTTCACTCGCTTCCTCTTCTTGGTCTCCAAAGTCATCCTACAGACCACCATCCGATGCTGCCTGGCTACGCTCTCCCCTGTCACCACCTTGCAGTCTCCAATCCCTTTTAGATGGTGCCTTCTACATAAGATATAGTCCACCTGTGTGCACTTCCCTCCACTCTTGTACGTCACCCTGTGTTCCTCCCTCTTCTTGAAATATGTATTCACCACAGCCGTTTCCATCCTTTTCGCAAAATCGACCACCATCTGTCCTTCCACATTTCTCTTCTTGACTCCATACTTTCCCATCACCTCCTCATCACCTCTGTTCCCTTCACCAACATGTCCATTGAAGTCCGCTCCAATCACCACTCTCTCCTCCTTGGGTACCCTCTCCACCATGTCGTCCAACTCATTCCAGAATTCTTCTTTTTCATCCATCTCACACCCAACTTGCGGGGCATATGCGCTGATAACATTCAGCAATAAACCTTCAATTTCCAGCTTCATACTCATCACTCTGTCTGACACTCTCTTCACCTCCAGCACGCTCTTGACATACTCTTCCTTCAGAATTACCCCTACCCCATTTCTCCTCCCATTCACACCATGGTAGAAGAGTTTGAACCCACCTCCGATACTCCTGGCCTTACTCCCCTTCCACCTGGTCTCTTGCACACACAGTATGCCTACCTTTCTTCTTTCCATCATGTCAGCCAGCTCTCTCCCTTTACCAGTCATAGTGCCAACATTCAAAGTTCCAACTCTCACCTCCACATGCCTACCCTTCCTCCTCTCTAGCTGCCTCTGGACATGCTTTCCTCCTCTCCTTCTCCTTCGCCCAACAGTAGCATAGTTTCCACCGACACCCTGCTGGTTAACAGTACCGGTGGCGGTCGTTGGTAACCCGGGCCTCGACCGATCCGGTATGTAAGTCTTATTTATGATCCGCATATTTGATTTGGCAAAGATTTTACGCCGGATGCCCTTCCTGACGCAACCCTCCCCATTTGTCCGGGCTTGGGACCGGCACTAAGGATGCACTGGCTTGTGCATCCTCAGTGGCTGGGTTTGGTCATTTGCAATCTCTAATCTCTAGTAAACGTATGTTCTCATTTTGTCCCTCTCTCACTCACTCTATTCCCTCATTTTCTTGAACCCTTATTAGAAAAAAAAGGCCACATCGAAAGGGGTTGATGGGAAACTGAGGAAGTATACCTAAATTGAAATCCCAAGGCAACTAAATTGATCTCTAATGTCTACCCGGGCCTGTCTCTAAGCTAATAACATATAAATGAGCCTATAGTAGGACAAGCAGATGAGTTAGGAAGTGGCCACAACCTGAATTCTTTTAAAGATCTTTTATCTTAGAAGAGGTGATCTCATCTTTTTATTTCAAGTTGAAGGGAAAATTATAGTCACATGACCTCACCAATGACCCTGATAATTATTCTAATAACTGAAAGCTGATCACATTAGACCCCATGCAGGTCTGAAGGAACAGAATCAGATGGAAATAGATTACCAAATTGCATGTTTTTCACTCTGTCTGGTGAAGGATGTTTGTGGAGAGTCTGGGCTCTCTTTACCTTCCCAAGTGGTTTCTGGATGATTTGGTGACTCTTCATATTTAACTCATCCAAGCCAAGACAGTTTGTACTGTTTCGAGTATCGAAGCAGTTGTCAATATTCAAAACTGGTTGAAAAAAAAAAGCCAGGGAATTCTGCTTATACCTAACATGAACAGATCAGATGGGGCGGGGAGTCATAGTTTGGGTGGTTCAGGACATTGAAAGATTGGGGAAAGGTGTTGCAGATAGGAGAGATGAGATAGTATTCAATAAGATATAAGACTAAGGGTAAGTTGGAGAAACAAGGAGTAAGCGGCTGGAGAAAGGATGGTGATTGAAAGGACATAAGGGGGATGAAGGGATAAGTTGGCAATGCAGTCATGGTTTAGAGTCTGTAGGAGCTTCTGAAGATATGGAGAGAGGGAAAAGATGGGCAAGTAGGTAGAGGAGGGGGACTTCAAGGGATAATTAAGGCCCCCACACACTATGATTGTGGTCGTCTTGAATGTTTATTGTATGTCACATTGTATAATGGTAAAAAGGTAAAATCTTGATACATCCTCATTGTTTGACTGTGCAAATTGAAAAGAAATTACTGTCACGTTGTGTATTTGGTTGAACAATGAGACTACGACCTATGCTGTTCACCCCACCATGATGGCGAAAAAATATTCAAAATGGTCTTGTGGAAAAAACACACAACAAACACTCGCTGCTTAAACAATAAAGCACTACTCATTCATGACATCATCATGGACAGGAAAATTGACTTTCTATGCCTAACTGAGACATGGCAAAATCAGCGGGACTTTATGACACTAAATCAAGCCACACTCCCAGGCTATGTGTACATGCAGAGACCTTGCTCCATGGGTCATGGTGGTGAGCTTACTATTATACATTGAGCTGACATTCTGGTTAAATAATTTCCAGTACTCAATGTCTCCTTATTTAAGTGCGTTGCCTCCACACTAGCTGGGTCAGCACAGCTTCAGGTGGTCCTTGTTTACCGCCCCCATAATGCCTCCACTACCTTCATGTCTGAGCTATCTGAGCTACTCACGTTTGTCTGCTCTATGTCTCCATTTACACTCCTGTTAGGTGATTTCAATATCCAAGTGGACTCCAGAAGTTGCACGTTTGCCATTGAATTCCTGTCATTACTGGACTGCTTTAACTTCACCAAAGGGCACACTCTGGATCTGGTGTGCTCTACTGGTACAACTCCCCTTCATTTGAAGTGCCTGGACCTTGCAGTATCCGACCATCATGCCATCCACTTTGCTGTTCCTGTCCCCCTGCCCAAGCAGCACACAACATATACTACCACGTTCAGGAACTCAAGACAGTGAGTGCACCAGCCCTGACCGACATGATAGCGTCTAATCTAACCTCAGGTCCCCCCCCCCGACACTATGATGGATGGCCTGGTAGCCCACTACAGTGCAGCCTTATCCCTCAGCCTTGACTCTCTTTCCCTCCTTAAAACCCAGTCTGTCTCCTTCTCCCATCCTGCCCCCTGGTTCAACACCAAACTCTGCATCATGAAGGCCACTGGTCAACAACTGGACAGGCTCTATAAAAGGTCTGGCCTCACTGTGCAGCTTGAGGCCTTTAACAATCACGTGAAGACCTATAAAGAAGTTCTGTCCCAGGCCAAATGCATTACTACTCCACTACCATTGGCAATGAGCCAAATCACCCCAGAATGCTGTTCTCCACCATCAACCAACTACTTCGCCCCCTTCGCCCCCTCTGCACCAAGTTCCTGGAGCTCCTCCAGGCCAAAGTGGATTCTATCTACCAACAACTTCTGGTACCTCCTCCCTCCCCCCCGCATGCACCTCAGTTGCAGGATGTTGCTCCCCCCACTGTGTACCTACCTAAGTGCTGCTTCTCCTTTCTCCCCTGTGGATGCTCCTCAAGTTGCTAAGTTGGTCACCATGGCCAAGGCTTCCACCTCTTCCCTGGACCCCATGCCCACCGTCCTGGTCAAGGCATGTTTACCTACCCTGTACCCCATAATTTTGGACGTTATCAACTCCTCTTTGGAATCTGGCATGATACCCTCCAGCTTCAAAATGGCTGCAGTCACCCCCATCCTCAAAAAGCCAGGCCTTGACCCAGATGACCTCAGTAACTACCGGCTGATCTTCAATCTTCCATTTCTCAGTAAAATCCTGAAAAGAGTAGTTGCTGCCCAACTCCATCAGCACATGTCCAGCCATGAGCTCTATGAGACCCTCCAATCTGGCTTCAGAGCACACCACAGCACGGAGACCACCCTTATCAAAATCACCTATGACATCCTCATTTCTGCTGATTCTGGCCACATCAGTATTCTAATCCTCCTGGATCTCTCTGCAGCCTTGGACACTGTTTCCCACACCATTCTTCTCAAACGCTTATCTGAATACCTAGGTCTCACTGGTGTAGCACTCTCCTGGTTCCAGTCATGTCTCACCAACAGAAAACAGTTTGTCACCATCAGAGACTCCAATTCCGCCGTAGTCCCGGTCAACCAAGGCGTGCCACAAGACTCCATGCTTGGACCCTCCTCTTTACCATCTACAATGCTCCCCCTTGTTCAAATCATCCACCACCATGGTTTAAGTTTCCATTACTACATTCATGACATGCAGCTTTATATCAGCACTAGACCATCCTCTCAGCTCCCCCCACAATCCCTTGTTAACTGCCTCCACCAAATAAAAATCTGGATGTCATCAAATCTACTCAAGCTAAATACCAATAAGACTGAGCTCATGGTTGTGGCTTCCAAGGCGCTCCTCTGGAAGGTTGGAGATCTTCTCCTCAATGTGGATAGCTGTTCCATCTGCCCATCCCCAGAAGTTCACAACCTTGATGTCATTATGGACTTCACCCTCTCATGCCAGTCGCACATCAAATCTGTCACCAAATCTGCTTTCTTTCACCTCAAAAACATCGCCAGACTCTGACCATTACTCTCAGACTCTGGCAGAAGACCCTCATCCATGCCCTGATCACCTCCTGCCTGGATTATTGCAATGGAGTCCTGTCTGGGGTAATGCGCGACAGGCATGGGTGCAAGTCCATGATTACTGGGATGGCATCCTGCGCTTTACCTGTGCCCCCATCCATAGGGTTAGTGGTTATGTCAGGAAGGGCACCCGACATAAAATGTTGCCAAATCATTATGTGGATTGACAAGCTCGCCATCGGTGCTGTGCCCTCACAGGGTACCGATGGAAACTATCAAATCTGCTGTGGCGACCCCTGGGAAACAGGGAACAATCTGAAAGAAGAAGTCCTGTCTGGGGTACCTAGCAAATCCCTAGACAGGCTTCAGTATGTGCAGAATTCAGCTGCTAGGGTGCTCACATGCACCAAGCCCTGGCAATGCATCACTCCCACCCTTGTCCACCTTCACTGGCTCTCAGTCAAATCCTGCATTTCTTATAATATCCTCCTCCTCCCCTATAAATCCTTTCATGCCCATAGCCCCCAGTACCTATCAGACCTCCTCAACCCCTATATTCCATCCCGGAATCTATGGTCCTCAGACATGGGCCTGCTTTCCATCCCCCACATCAGCCTGCAGACTATTGGGGATAGAGCCTTTAGTGTGGCAGCCCCCACCCTTTGGAACTCTCTTCCAACAGAGATCCGCAATGCTGCTTCTTTGGACAATTTTAAAAGATGACTGAAAACCTACCTTTTTACTAAGGCCTATGGTCTGTCGTCTTTTGATCTTTGTTTTAATCTATTTTTTTTTCTTATCTAGTGTAAAGCATTTTTGGGTTCCTTAAAAGGCACTATACAAAACTTTGTTGTTGTTGTTTTAGTTGCATTTATAATGGCACGTTTGTGCATTGTTGCCTCGTTCTGTTCACAGCTGGCGCACCAGGATGTGATTTTCTGCTATGCGTCTATTGGCCCGTCACCAGGATGGTGTCATAGCTGTAGTTTATCATTGTATCCCCTCCCACGCTACATGACCACGGCCCACATTTTCTGACACTTCAAGGACATGGTCAGAGCATGTGAACCTGTGGATTGGCACTCTGTTACTATCCTTAATGAGTAACTAAACCCTAGAGCAGGGTTCCCCAATTGTTTTTCCCTCAAGGGCCAAATTATGTCATGCATGCCAAGCCAAGGGCCAAAACATGTTTTTTTTTCCCGTTGCGCCAGCAATGTTGTTTTATGTGCAGATGTTGTTGCTGCTGTTATGATTATTATTATAATTATTATTTTATTACTATTACTATTATTAGTAGTAGTATTAGTATTGGTAGTAGTAGTGGTAGAAGTGGTCGTATATAATTTAGGCACGATATTCTTAAAGCCTGTGTTGAGGGTCACACAAGAAAGAAAATGCACCCTTGAAACAAATTAAGTCCAAAACCAACCTTCTGATGTCAGGATTGTTTTCTATTGCGGTAATCCTGAGGCACTGGCCAAGATGGCATTGGAGAGTCTGTTTCTTTCCTGGTTCTTGATAGAGTTCACTGAAGAAAACGATGACTCACATATGTACGTGGAGGGGAAAATTGTGAGTAGGAGCATTGTAATAGCTCTCATGTTTCTGAATCATGCTTGGGGAACCATGCTGATCCAAAAGTCACTCAACCCAATGTCTTTGTGTTGTGCTTTGAGCAAATCAGATGTCAGATGTTCCCATTGCCAAGACCTCCATCTGAAGAGTTGCCTCATCTATGGAAGGAACCAGCCTGTTGGTCTTTGCAGTGCACTGGCTGTCAGCCAATATGGAGAACTGCTGTCTCAGAAAGAGGATGTCACCTGAGAGTTTAGGGGTGCTTTTAAATGGTTCCTTGAGTTTTCTGCGAGGCTTGTCAAAAAATCCTTCATCGCTGGATCTTCCCTCATTTCGTTCTTCTTAAAATGCTCCTGCACACATGGAAAGTGCAACTTTCTCCCATGAATGTCTCTCTCCAAAAGGTTCAGTTTTGGCCAGAAAGCTTCACCTGCCTCGTACATGTCCGCAACAGTGTGGTTCATGCCTTGTAATTGCAGATTAAGGTGATTTAGATGAAACATGATGTCACACAAAAAAAAAATAGCATAGACCATCACCTTACTGTAACTTAAAAACCTCTGACATTCTTGGGCTTTTTGGCTCTGCAGTCTGGATAAAAGTGACACAAGCTCAACGCGCAGGTCACAAACCCTCTCCAACACATGGCCTTTGCTCAGCCAGTGAATATCTTGATGCAGCAAAAGATCCTTGTCAGCAATGCTCTGAAAAGGCGATGTTGCAGACTAGAACTCTCAAAAACAGAATCTAACAGTCTCGTCACATCGCCTTTTTTCATTTCCCCACACAGTTTAACGCACAACACAGATTTGTGAATAATGCAATGAAACTAGTTTCATTAACTGGCATTAGTTTAGTTAATACAACTAGTCAGGGAATTTCTCATAGTGTAGATTATCAGACTTACTGCTGGTCGATAACATTGACAACATCTCCCTTCCCTGCTGTATTGCTCCCAAGCTCTCCTCTCCTAAATGTGTGAATTACAATAATCTAATAATCATTCCTACCACTGGTGGTGGTGAAATGTGCTATGAAGCACCTAATAATCTACAGAACCAAACATCTAATATTATCAAAATTGTGACCACACATCATTCAAAGCATAGGTCTTCAAAATCGTTATCAAATAATACAACAGTCTAATTTCAATTAATATATCAGCTGTTGGTAGCTCTACTAAAGTTCTGTGTACTACTGATCACTTCAACAAGATGTTCAAATTTAATAAATAACAGATCATTGTCTACCAAACCTTACTAATAAATGATCTGATTTTGAACGTCGTTTCGATATGATTGGGTTATTTGAAACATGGCTGAAACCAAATATTTTCCTTCCCTTAAATGAAGCTTCCCCTCCTGACTATACTTATGCCCATGTAGCTTGGGCAAATAAACAAGGTGGGGGTGTCACCTTACTATTCAAGTCAACTTACAATTTACCTTCTAAACTTGAATCTAAATTCAAATCTTTTGAGGCTCTTACTCTTAAGTTCATCTCCCTCAGCCATTAACAGACTCCATTCAGTCCAGAATGTGACACTATCGACCTCCTGGCTCTTACTCACTATTTCTCAAAGAATCTAGAGAATTTACCTCTGGTCTTGTTACTCATTCTGATGAGATTCTAGTTCTTGGTGATTTCAATATTCATCGGAATAAGGCTTGTTGATCCTCTATTTAAAGCCTTTTTGGCTCTTGTTGATACTTTTGGGTTCGCTCAGTTTGTTCAATGTCAACTTATTGCAATGTTAACATCCTTTAATTAGTTTTATCTAAAGGGATAGCTGTTTCTGATCTGAATATCTCACCGACCACATCTGCTGGGTCAGATCATTTTCTCATTACAGATGTAATTGCCACTCACCACATTGGTCTGTCCACTGTAGCTGCATTTGGCCAGCAGCTGCCTGAAGTCTTGGCTCCTTTCACTGTAGTGACTGACTCTGTTGAAAATCTCACCAGTAACTTAAATGTGGCCCTCTCTAGTCTCCTTGATTCAGTTGCACCTTTAATTACCAGAGCTAGGCGACTAAAGAGGCCTACACCCTGGTTTAACGACAAGACAAGTGCTCTTAAGCAGGCCTGCAGGAGACTGGGACGTAAATGGTGAAAATCAAAATTGGAACTTTTTTAACCCATCTTGGCACGAGTGTTTACTGAAATACAAGCATGCTTTATCTGCTGCGAAAGCAGCATATCTCGCTCGCTTAATCAATATTAATAAAGATAATCCCAGATTTCTGTTTGACACTGTAGCTATGCTTACTAAAAAGCAGCCATCTATTAGCTGCTCACCACTCGCGGCCCACGAGTTTCTAGACTTTTTCGGGAATAAGGTTGATGAGATCATTAAAAAAAAAACATTCCTCAATTCCAGCTACTCCTGCAGATCCCGATTTACCAAATTCATATCTATACAATGAGTCACTGATAGTGACAGGCATTGGTGAAAGTCCATGACGACTGGGATGGCAACCAGCGCTTTACCTGTGCCGCCATCCATAGGGTTAGTGGTTGTTTCAGGAAGTGCATCAGACCTAAAATTTTGCTGAATCTGTATGTGGATTGACAAGACCTTATTGGATCAGTCAAGGCCTGGGTTAACAACAGCTGCCACTAGTGCTGTGCCCTCACATGGTACCGATGGGAACTATAAAATCTGCAGTGGCCCCCTGAAAAACACGAAACAAGCCGAAAAAAAGAAGACAATAAGTCACTGATAGTCCGTTGTTACAGCTTTTGAGACGATCTCTCTTGATACTTTGACTACTCAACCCTTTACCAGCAAGACTTTTTAAAAGACCTCTGGTCTTTTCTAGGACTTACAATGCTGGACATTATTAATTCATTACTTACTACTGGCATTGTTCCCAGCAGTTTGAAGACAGCTGTGGTCAAACCTCTACTTAAGAAAACACACCCTGGTCCAGGTTCTCTATATAAATATCTACCAGTCTCTAATCTTCCATCCTTTTGTAAAGTACTCGAGAGAGTTGTAACAATAATTATTCCATCCGCAGTATTAATTTGGGTAATATGCACTGATGAAGATGATTGCCGAATTTGATGAGTAAGTAGTCTATTTGGTGATGAAGATGATTGCCGAATTTGATGAGTAAGTAGTCTATTTGGTTTATCTCCAAATTCATAATAATTATAGCATGTTTTAGTAGTGATTCTGTTGCCTATTAGAGGCCAGGATGTCAAATCCAGCCTTTTTCATTAGTAATTCTTTAAAAAGATCAGTCAGGTGAGTCCACACACTGAGTCTGCAGTTCTAATATAGCCTTGGACAGACTAATACTCTTTTCAGAGGTAATCTTTCTCTGGTAAGCAGCACACGATATGATTTCTTCTCACAGGTAAGCTTTGCATGTCTCCCAAACTGTTGTAGCAGATACGCATGGACTAACATTAGTTGAGATGATTCAAGCTTCTTTATTTGTTATGTCTCATTATACAAGTACAAGAGAGTAAAATTCTTGTGTTTGGCTACTAAACACTGCAGCAACAATAGTAATGAATAACAACAAACAGAACAAAAAAGAGTAATAATAATAAATAGTGTGTAGTGTATGTACGGTGCTGTGTGTGTGTGTGTGTGTAGGCCCAGCCTTAATAAATGTGCATATGTGTATGTAGTTGTTTGTATGTGTATGTTTGTGTATGCCAAGCTACGTCTGTGTGAGTGCGTTTGTGTGTAAACTGATGATCTGCTGAAGACCATAGGTCAGTACCAGTCAGTCCAGCTCCAGACTTTGTGTCTTTAATGTTCTTTGTTCAAAAGCCTGGTTACTTGGTGGAAAAAGCTGTTCCAGCGCCTACTGGTCTGAGCTTTGAGGCTGTGGTACCGCTTGCCTGATGATAGCAGCTGGAACAGTCCATAGTTGGGCTGGCTGGGGTCTTTGATAATCCTATGGGTTTTGCTGACCCAGCATCCATTGTATATGTCCAGGATGGAGGGAAGCTTGCATCCACTGATGTCCTGGGATGTCCGCACAATCCTCTGCAATGTTTTGTGGTTGTGGGCAGGACAGTTCCCATGCCAGGCGGCGATGCATCCCGTCAGGATGCTCTCGGTTGTGCCTTTATAGAAGGTCTGTAGAATCCTGGGCCCCATGCAGAACTTCTTAAGTCACCTGAGGTGAAAGAGGCATTGCTGTGCCTTTTTCACCACATGGCTGGTGTGTTCATCTCAGGTGAGGTCCTCGGTAATGTGGACAACGAGGAACTTGAAGCGCTTGACCCCCTCTACAGCAGTCCTATTGATGGTGATGGGGTCCACCCTCCCCCCTCTCTTCCTGTAGTCCAAAATCAGCTCCTTGGTTTTGTTGACATTGAGAGAGAGAGGCTATTCTCCTGGCAGCACTTTGTTAGATTGCTGACCTCTCTCCTGTATGCCGTCTCATCATCATCGGTGGTCAGGCCCATCACCATCATGTCATCAGCAAACTTTATCACCAAGTTGGAGGTATGTGTGGCCATGCAGTCATGGTTGTACAAGGAGTTGAGGAGGGGACTCAGGACACAGCCCTGGAGAGCTGCTGTGTTGAGGGGCAGAGGGGCAGAGGTGTTGGAGCCCATCCTCACCACATGGCGTCAGCTCGACAGGAAGTTCAGGATCCAGCTGCACAGGCTGGGGTTGAGTCCTAAGTCCCTGAGCTTGGTGTAGAGTCTGGAGGGGACTATGGTGTTGAATGCTGAGCTGTAGTCTACAAACAGCATTCTCACATAGGAGTTCCTTTTCTCCAGGTGGGTGAGGGCGGTATGGAGTCTAGTGGCTATTGAGTCATCAGTGGATCTGTTTTATCGGTAGGCAAATTGGTGGGGGTCAAGGGTGGGCGGTAACATGCTACAGATTAGTCCCTTAACAAGCCTCTCAAAGCATTTACTAACTATGGGAGTGAGAGCTAGGTGAATTGGCCATGCTAAATTGTCCCTAGGTATGTATGTAGGTGTCAGCCTTGTGATGGCCTGGCAGTCTGTCTGGGGTGTCTCCCCGCCTGCCGCCCAATAACTGCTGGAATAGGCTCCAGCATCCCTGCGACCCTGACAGCCGGATAAGTGGTTCAGATAATGGATGGATGGATGGGAGTGAGAGCAACAGGGCGGGGGGTTACACACATGGAAAGGGACAGGTTGAAAATATCTGTGAAGATACCCGCCAGCTGCACTGCACACGCTCTGATCACCCGGCCTGGAAGGCCGTCCGGGCCGGCTACTTTGTGGGTGTTCACACGCATGAATGACCGGCGCACATCAAACTCGACGATGGCCAGCACGCTATTCATATCGGCAGTGATGGGGCTTCTGCCGGGAGGTTGGTGTCAAAAACCTCAAACTAAATTAAAAAACTATTAAGCTCATCCAGGGGGGAGGCAGCAGCGTTGGTTAAACTGCTGGGTCCCCCTTTGGAGCCAGATATTGTGTGTAATGCCTGCCACATGCTACGTGGATCGTTAGCACTTAGTTGTTCCTCAGTTTTCTTGCTGTATTCTCGTTTGGCTGCTTTGATCACTTTCCGGCAATCATAGCAGGCTTTCTTCTTCTCCGCTTCATCTCCTGTGGCGAAGGCAGTGTCTCGTGCTGTAAGAGCAGACCGGGCGCAACTGTTTATCCATGGTTTCTGGTTTGGATACACTCGGACTGTTTTACTGGGCACCAGCTCCTCAACACTCTTCCAGGTGAATCCAATAACTCCTTTCGTGTACTCGTTAATGTTGCCATCCGACGAATCACGGTACATGTCCCAGTCCACTCGACTGAAACAGTCCTGTAATACGGCATCCGATTGGTCAGACCAGCAACGTATCGTCCTCACAGTGGGTGCTGCTTGCTTCAACTTCTGCCTATAGGCGGGCAGGAGCAAGATAGAGGAGTGATCCGATTTACTGAACGGTGGGCGGTTTCTGTGTCAATGATTTTGCTAAACATTGTTCTGCCGATGAGATTATAGAGTATACATTATTGACTATTGCTAACTGTTCTCTTCTCTCAGGTCTTCTTTCTCTGAATGATGTCTTCTCCTTTCTCTTCTCCCATTTATGTGAATGATGTGATATGAGTCTTCCCATGTGCACGTGTAGTCTGTCCTCCTCCCAGATCCACATGGTGATAGTGGTCACCACCCTGACACTTAATGGCATCCTCTTCACCACATTCTTTATGTCTTTTAAATCTATAAAATTTGTTATCCTGTTTCAATGGTATATCCTTCTCTCACGTCGATGCGTTAATAGTTTTTTTTTCTTGTCCTCTTTCCTGTGTATTTGAATGGTGTGATGTGAGTCTCCCATGTGCATGTGTAGTCTGTCCTCCTGCTGGGTCTACATGGTGATGGCGGTCGCATGCCTCTGGTCCTAGGCTGTTCTGATGGTATCTGGACACTGTTTGGCATCCTTCTTATCATATTCTTCATGTATCTTATAATTCCATTATAATTCTCTTATCCTCTTTCAATGTTGTATTTTGTAAATTGTTTTACTATATACAAACAACAGCCATTGCATGTCTGTCTGTCCTTCCTCTGTTGCTCTCCCCGAGGTTCCTTCCTATGTTTTCTCACTGTTCAGGTATTTTTATGGAGTTCTACCTTATCCAGTGTGAGGGTCTAAGGACAGGATACTGTATTGCTGTAAAGCCCACTGAGGCAAATTTGTAATTTGTGATATTGGGCTATACAAATAAAACTGATGTGACTTGACTAGGTCAATGCCAATGATTTTTGCTACTGTCTTTACAGTCCTTTGAAGCAGTCTGCAGTCCTTAGCTGTCGGGTTGCCAAACCACACTGTGATATACAACCTGCCAAGACACTCTCGATGGTACTACGATAAAAGTTCATAAGAGATTTGGTACTCACTGAAACCTTAAAGATTTGTATTCTGGAGTCCAGCACTGTACTATCCTCACAGTGGGCCGCACACACTTCACTTGCTGCTTGTAGTTTGGAAGCAAGAGAACTGACAGGTGGTTGGATTTCCTAAAGTGAGGATGTGGGACAGGCCTGCAAGGTATCTTGACCGTGGAGTAACAGTGGTTGAGATTCTTATTGCCTATGGTTGGGCAGGTGACAGCAAGTGTAGCTTGTAGCTATTCACCATAGTACCGCACCATCTTTGATAATTATCTTAATATATCAGTATATGCTATAATATATGCCATATTCTATAACTCAGATTAGTCATTTTGAGTTAGTTTAGAGGAAATTAGAACCCAGGGTTTGCATAATGCATTTTTTGTTAGTGGTTTGCTTAGAACATTTGACTACTCAATAGCCTTAACTTTTGTAAATAAGCTAAGAAAAGGTCCTATTTGTCATTGTTAATGATAAGCCTACTTGAATATAAAGTTTCTTCAAAATAGGACACTGACCATTAACATTTATGTGTATGCATGCAGCCTATTAATTTGTTTTAGCCTATTATGAGTAGAATATTAACGCATGTAACATTTTTTGCCAGCTGCGCATGTACATAAACGACACATTTTGGCCACCTCTATACATCCCTTTGGGCCACCCCAGTTAAAAATTCCTAGAGCCGCCACTGACTATAACATTTGGTAGCCTATCTTGCTATGTTCCTTGCAATGCTATTTCACATCGGGTGACAATATTCCATTTTCTGTCCAACTAGCTTACATAATATTGGATACAATTTCACAGTTTCATCATGATAATGTGTGTGGTCTGCAGCAAAACAATGAAGACCTCACTTGTACATTGATTTGGTTAGTTTTCATTGAGGTGACATCCTAAAGGTTTTCTGTGATTATGTTAACTAGGTCCTGAGTTCAGTAAGAGGAATTTCCAGTGTTGTAGGCCAACTTAAAAGATGTCCATATTATGCTGATATTTTGTGTCTTCTGTGATATATTGAGTCTTTTAGAGTGTCTTATGCCTAGAAATAGCCAAGGAGGTTGCATGGTTAATTTGGTTCCTATTCTGAAAGTTTGATAAATTGTGCATAATGACATGTATATTTAATTGTGCAGCAAATGTATTTAGGGTGACAGACTCATATGCTGTAATTCAATGTAAATTCAGGGGTACTTCTGAAATATTTTGGAGCACCCTCTGGCACTGGCCAGAATGAGGAGCCATCTACTGCTTCAGCCACACAGGCCTCTTCAAAAATTATCTCAGAGCCTCAGGATGAGGAGCCATCCACCTCCTCAGACACACAGGTGCCTTCGAACATGTTGTCTGAGCCTGAGGACGAAGACCCATTTTCTTTCATTTCTCCCCTGCAGGGTTCCTCAGGTGTTTTTTTTTTTTTTGCGTGTGTGTGTTGTGTTTATGTGTGGATCCCTGCATAACAAACAAAAATATTTCCCCTGCTGCAAAATGTTGCAATTGCTGGGCAGATTTCTTATGTAATTGATGACTTTGCATCAAGGAAGGCAAGAAAGGCCAGGGTTTACTTTTGATTTTGATATACTCTATTAATCCCCATTGGGAAATTATGCTCTGCATTTAACCCATCCTAGCTGTGTGGCTAGAAGCAGTGGACACCCACCATGCAGCCCAGGTCAGACAAACAGACAGACAGGAGTATTAACCCTAACATGTCTTTTTGATGGTGAGAGGAAACTGTAGCACCCCGAGGAAACCCAAGCAGACAAGGGGAGAACATGCAAACTCCACGCAGAACCTTGGACAGCCTGGGGTTCAAACCCAGGATCACCTTGCTATGAGGCAATAGCACTAACCACTGGGCCACCGTGCCACCCCGGTTTTAAATGTTGTTTATGTTATGTTTGTTTAGTTTTAATGTTATGACTATTTGTGTTGTTCCAAATATCTGAAGAAAAAAATAGTGCAAAACTGTGCTTTGTTTTTGTTGGTGGCGGGGGGGGGGGGGGGGTTGCCCAGGGCATATGGCTAGAACCGCCACTGGCTGCAGCTAATAACGAACAATGAGTCTGTTTGATTTAGGTGTGCCAGTTTACCTATCAGCATTGACAGACAGACATAGCCAGCACCAACAGCTGTCAATTGTACTGTCAATGCTTGTTCGACCCAAGACACCTGATCATCACTCATGTCAAAACAGTTTTGTCAATGACTTGAAAAACGTTTGTCTTAGCTGGCCACGAGATGTCCCACATGGCACAGAGTGGGCCTTTAGAGACTGATTTATAGGTATGCTCTGGGTTAACAAATATTCTTTCTCTCCTATCAACCAGCCAGATAGGAGAGAAAGAGATGCACTCTGCAAAGGTACTGGATTGGTTTCTTGTAAGGTCAAGGAATAAGACAATGCTCTCCTAGCAGCATCATTTTGGGATTTGCAGCAAAATTTAAGACCAATGAAGAATGTAACAGTTGTAGAAGTGGAGCTGGTCCAGGAGAACATATTGACTGACCAAATGGATTACTTTGATGATTATTGTGATGCGTAAACATTCGGCATCCTTTGATTCCCAATGTGCAAGTTTTGTATATTGAGATGGCCTTTGGATTTTCTCCTTTTTCTCTTCCTCTCATTTGTTATGGGGGTCCTAAGGGTGTCACTGTTGCCAGAGACCCGGGAAATGCTTTCTGAGTGTATAAAGCAGAAAAATGTCAATTTCCTATCTTCACAAGAAATGCACAATGGTGTGACAAATGAGATGTCTTGGGGGAGCTCATGAAGAGGAGACAGCTACAGACAGAACAATTTTTATGTGTGTGTGGGTGGGGGAGTGGCTGGGGTTGGAGGGCATCACCAAGCTATTGATGCAATAGGTGAGGGCAAATAAAGAACTAAGACCCCGACTAAGTTGATAGCTGTGTACATAGTAGAGGAGGGAAGAGGGGAGCCGGTGGGATGTTTTGAGATGGCTGTCCCTGTTCAGAATAGATATTTTGGACTGGATTTGCACTATTGATTGCACAAGGAATTTAGATGGGGGCTTCACCCTAATATCACACTGGACATGTAGTATTGCTTGCATTTCCCACAAGTGCCTGTCACAGAACGGCATGCAACACTGCAATTGGATAAATAACATTAGTTCCGTCAGGATCATGACTTAATATATGCATATATTTTGGGATTCAGTTCATTTTTAGACGCATTTATCAATTTTGAGTGTTTCGTTTTTATTTGCCATATATGTGTTAAAACAGTACTAACCATGGTTGTAAGTAATGTCAAGTGTTCGGCAATAATTTACATTCTCTTTATACACGTGAGTTACATATGTATGGAAGTAAAGGCACTGGCAAATTTATTTTGCAATAATAAGAGGCTGCATTGTGGGACATGGTAATTGGAATAATTTATTTTGTGAGGGAGGGGCGTATTTGAAATATTTTGTCAAGGTTTTTCATTACAGAAACGTATCAGTCAATAAATGTTGTATCCAGATGAACTGATTCAACCTTCTTTGATTTTCTTACCTGGATTATTCAGCATGTATCAACACATTTTTTCATTAGTTTTGTTTTTGTCACAGTCTCAAAATGCACAATAAACACATTTTTATCATAAAACTCAGCGCTCTTGTCTGACAAATTATGATGTTTATCAAATGTACAGACATTTGAATGTCATTGAAAACTCCTGTTTTGTGACATAGTATCACTACTGTTTTATGTAAAGCTGCCAAAAGTGCGAAATTGACCAAAAATGATTCATAATTTATAAAAAATTAGCTAATCATAAAAACTTCGCTATCAAGGATGAGCTGCTGCTGAAGATGAATTTCAGAAAGCTTCATCATTTCTTTAAAATTTTGAGATGTTATCAAAGTTCAAATTGTTGTACTTTTCATCTTCTATCTGCCAGAGTTTTTTTGCACTCTGCCCATTGGTCTCACAAGGCAATGTGTGGGGAAATATCATGTACTCACATCCTTCATAGGCTGTCCCGTTTTTTCCGATGAATTCAAGCCTTCTGGCCTAAACAGGATACAGTCTGAATGGCGCTTTCCACATAGGATGCATTCTTCCTTTTGGGACACATTGAATGTTACGGACCTTTGAGGCAATATGACACCCCAGCTTTGGGAGAAGTCACATGATATCCTCTATGGGGAAAGGGGATCCAATTGCTTTCTAGAAGCAGCTGTAAATGTCATGAATGAAGAGGACATAACTGTGACAAGCTCTTCACTGGCTTAAAAACTGACAAACTACATAAACTATAAAAAGTTACAAAAGTAACATTTTATTCTACCAATATTGTTAATTGGGGCTTCAAACTGGAACCTAATATAACAATTAAAATAAGGTGATGAAAGATAAATATAAAAATATGAAGAATGATGAATTAAAATTACAAGTATAAGATATAGGTAGGAAGTTCCACAGAAGAAGAAAGGTAGGCATACTGTGTGTGCAAGAGACCAGGTGGAAGGGGAGTAAGGCCAAGATTATCGGAGGTGGGTTCAAACTCTTCTACCATGGTGAGAATGGGAGGAGAAATGGGGTAGGGGTAATTCTGAAGGAAGAGTATGTCAAGAGCGTGCTGGAGGTGAAGAGAGTGTCAGACAGAGTGATGAGTATGAAGCTGGAAATCGAAGGTGTATTGCTGAATCTTATCAGCGCATATGCCCAGCAAGTTGGGTGTGAGATGGATGAGAAAGAAGAATTCTGGAGTGAGTCGGATGATGTGGTGGAGAGGGTACCCAAGGAGGAGATAGTGGTGATTGGAGCGGACTTCAATGGACATGTTGGTGAGGGGAACAGAGGTGATGAGGAGGTGATGGGTAGGTATGGTGTCAAGGAGAGAAATGTGGAAGGACAGATGGTGGTGGATTTTGTGAAAACGATGGAAATGGCTGTGGTGAATACATATTTCAAGAAGAGGGAGGAACACAGGGTGACGTACAAGAGTGGAGGAAAGTGTATACACATAGGTAGACTATCTTATGTAGAAGGCACAATCTAAAAAGGGATTGGAGACTACAAGGTGGTGACAGGGAAGAATGTACATAGGCAGCATTGGATGGTGGTTTGTAGGATGACTTTGGAGACCAAGAAGAGGAAGCGAGTGAAGGCAGAGCCGAAGATCAAATGGTTGAAGTTGAAGAAGGAAGACTGTTGTGTGGAGTTCAGGCAGGAGTTAAGACAGGGACTGGGTGGTAGAGAAGAGTTGCTGCATGGCTGGGCAAGCACTGCAGAAATAGTGAGGGAGACAGCTAGGAAGGTACTTGGTGGGTCATCAGGACAGAGTAAGGTAGACAAGGAGACTTGGTGGTGGAGTGAGGAAGTACAGCAAATTATACAGAGGGAGAGGTTGGCAAAGAAGCAGTGGGATGGTCAGAGAGATGAAGAAAGTAGACAGGAGTACAAGGAGATGCAGCGTAAAGCAAAGAGAGAGGTGGCAAAGGCATATGGTGAGTTGTATGACAGGTTAGATACTATTCAAGGAGAAAAGGACTTGTACCGATTGGCTAGACAGAGGGACCGAGCTGTGAAGGATGTGCAGCAAGTTAGGGCGATCAAGGATAGAGATGGAAATGTGCTGACAAGTGAGGAGAGTGTGCTGAGAAGGTGGAAGGAGTACTTTGAGGGGCTGATGAATGAAGAAAATGAGAGCGAGATAAGGTTGGATGATGTAGGGATAGTGAATCAGGAAGTGCAGTGGATTAGCAAGGAGGAAGTGAGGGCAGCTATGAAGAGTGGAAAGGCAGTTGGTCCTGATGACATACTTGTGGAGGCATGGAGATGTTTAGGAGATGGCAGTGGGGTTTTTCACTAGATTATTTAACACAATCTTGGAAAGTGAGAGGATGCCTGAGGAATGGAGAAGAAGCATACTGGTACCGATTTTCGAGAACAAGGGCGATGTGCAGAACTGTAGCATCTACAGAGGTATAAAGTTGATCAGCCACAGCATGAAGATATGGGAAAGTCATAGAAGCTAGGTTAAGAGGAGAGGTGACGATTAGCGAGTGGCAGTATGGTTTCATGCCACAAAGGAGCACCACAGATGTGATGTTTGCTTTGAGAATGTTGATTGAAAAATATAGAGAAGGCCAGAAGAAGCTGCATTGTGTCTTTGCAGATTTAGATAAATCATATGACAGGGTGCCACGAGAGGAGGTGTGGTATTGTATGAGGAAGTCGGGAGTTTCAGAGAAGTATGTAGGAGTGGTGCAGGATATGTATGAAGGAAGTGTGACAATAGTGAGGTGTGCGGTTGGAATGACAGATGGGTTCAAGGTGGAGGTGGGATAACATCAAGGATCGACTCTGAGCCCTTTCTTGTTTGCAATGGTGACGGACAGGCTGATGGACAAGATCAGGCAGGAGTCTCCATGGACGATGATGTTCATCGATGACATTGTGATCGGTAGTGAGAGTAGGGTACAGGTTGAGGAGAGGCTGGAGAGGTGGAGGTATGCACCGGAGAGAAGAGGAATGAAAGTCAATAGGAGCAAGACAGAATACCTATGCATGAAAGACAGGGAGGACAGTGGAATGGTCAGGATGCAAGGAGTGGAGGTGAGAAAGGCATACGAGTTTAAATAATTGGGTCAACTGTCCAAAGTAACGGGGAGTGCAGGAGAGAGGTGAAAAAGAGAGTGCAGGCAGGGTGGAGTGGATGGAGAAGAGAGTCAGGAGTGATTTGCGACAGAAGGGTACCAGCAAGAGTTAAAGGGAAGGTTTACAAGATGGTTGTGAGACCAGCTATGTTATATGGCTTGGAGACTGGTGCTGATGAAAAGACAGGAGGCGGAGCTGGAGGTGGCAGAGTTGAAGATGCTAAGAGTTTTACCAGGAGTGATGAAGGAGGACAGGATTAGGAACAATTATATTAGAGGGACCACTTAAGTTGGACAGTTTGGAGACAAAGCAAGAGAGGCAAGATTGAGATAGCTTGGACATGTGCGGAGGAGAGATGCTGGGTATATTGGGAGAAGGATGCTGAATATGGAGCTGCCAGGGAAGAGCAAAAGAGGAAGACCAAAGAGGAGGGTTATGGATGTGGTGAGGGAAGACATGCAGGTGGCTGGTGTGACCGAGGAAGATGCAGAAGACAGGAAGAAATGGAAACGGATGATCCTCTGTGGTGACCCCTAACGGGAGCAGCCAAAAGTAGATATATATATATATAAAATCCAGTGATTCAAGTAATTCTTTGACAGTACAAGCCTGTTTCATGCCATAAGCAATCATCAGCTGTCAATAAAGTTACATGGCAAAGAACATAGTCACACAAAGAGAGTGGACTTCAGTCCATTCTCTTTGATCTTCTTCCGATTCACTAGTCATTGGTTCACCATTTTCAATGTCTGCCACTCCAGGACTCAAACTCGACATTCTCCAACCACCTGCTCCTACCACGAGAAAAACACAGTCTCTCTCTCAATGTGCTCTTTGCGCAATCATACTGCTTGTGCGTTTCCAGTCTATCAATGGCACTGTTTTACACCCGTTCTTTGCAGGAGCTCCCAAAGCTCCAAGTAATAGATATCCACAGAATTTGCTCTTAGATGCAGTACAGGCAGTTATGCTCTTAGATGCAGTGCAGAGTAGCACATTATTGTAAGTTGCTTTGGATAAAAGCATCTGATAAATGACTGATAGTAATGTTAAGGTATTTGTACTAGCAACTCCCTGAATATCCCCAACCATAGCCTACCGTTGACGGACGTGCCTGTGTGACCACTTCATTCATCTTGGCGGCTGATTTGGCTCTCGAGACCTGGACCGTTTTATAAATGGAAGGCTCAAACAAAACACCATCAGGTGGTCATAGCTTGCAAACCCGTTCACAAAAGACATACATCAGGCCGTTAATTAACACTCAAGAAAATCATGTACAGTCACCGAAACCATGTTAATTGTAACAAGTATCCTGTCATCTCATATGTTACCCAAATCAACATTCGGACAGGGTGTTTGTATGTACAGACTATTTTAACCACCAATGCATCATCGTTAAATACGCAGAAACATTGTCAGCGGTCACACAGTATAACTCGTGGATGGAGCACATGGTTGATTCCCAATGACAAAAGTAAGCAAACATTAGACTACACTGACGACAGGATTTTTATAATCTAATTTATGTTCAATGTTAATGGTTGATGTCAAACAATTAACGTTAGACTAACAGTTACAACTTGGACCTAATGTCACAGTCTCTCGCCCTTGACATCAAAGCGATCGCCCTTGACACCTGCTGACCCCCCCCCCCTTCACCCCGGTACACCAGCTGGCCATCAAAGCAATCGCCGCTCTCTCTTGACATCAAAGCGATCGCCATCACCCTTAAAAAGCCTCCACTGTGGACCAGTCTTCGCTGGAACGTCGCCTTTCATGGACTTCTGCCTGCCTGTCTACCTGCCACTGAGCCAACTCCTGCTCTACCCCTGAGATCGCTCACTTCAATAAAGACTTGATTCTTCCCTTACCTGGTTGTCCTGTCTGCTTTTGGGTTCTTTCCTGATACGTGACAGTACGTTCCAGCCACTATGGACCCAGCAGACCATTCCACCACAGACCTGGCCACGGTCTGCCAGGCTGTAGCCAACCAGGAACCGGTCCTCGGCCAGCACAGCCAGGTGCTACAGGAGATGGCTGACGCCCTCCGTGAGCTCGGTTCAAAGATCTCCGGAATCCAGACCCAACTTAGTGCCTCCGCTAGCCCGGGACCCGCCCCTCCAGCTCCGCCACCCTCAGCGCCATCAACTTCGGCCAAGGAACCATGGGTTGCCCCGCCCGATAAGTATGATGGAGATTTTGGACTTTGTCGCCCTTTTTTGATGCAGTGTGAGATTGTGTTTAACCAGCAGCCCCAATCATATTCCACGGATGGCGCCAAAGTCGCTTACATCATGGGTCTTCTCCGGGGAAGCGCCCTGGATTGGGCTACAGCGGTGTGGGAGATGCGGGCCTCCACTTCCTCATCCTACGCTGAGTTCACCACTGCTTTTCGCCAGGTTTTTGATCATCCCGTGCGGGGAAAGGATGCGTCAAAAAGACTGATCTCTCCCCGCCAGGGTTCCCGCAGCGTCGCTGACTTCTCAGTTGAGTTCCGTACGCTATCAGCGGAGAGCGGATGGAACAACGAGTCCCTCCAGGCCGGCTTTTCCAACGGTCTCAGCGAATCCATAAAGGACGAATTGGTTTCCTACCCCGAGCCTGGAGGGTTGGAGGAATTGGTTACCCTGACCATTCGTGTGAACAACCGTCTCCGGGAGCGGAGGAGAGAGAGGACGCGTCGCTTTCCTGGCCACAACAACTTTCCACGGGCCACACCTCCAAACTCTGGGGGCCGAGCTCGCTCGACTGAGGCTGCCGTCCTCCGAGAAAGCCCGAGGCGTGACTCTTCCCCAGCTTCGGAGCCGATGCAACTCGGCCGCTTCCGGCTCAACCCGGAGGAGCGTCAACGCCGCATCACCGAGAACAGCTGCTTGTATTGTGGTCAGCCTGGTCACTTTCTCGCCTCCTGCCCTCACCGTCTGTCAAACTAGCAGGCTCACGAGGGAGGAGGAGGATCCTCGTGAGCCCAACTGTCTGCCCTCTGTCTCCTCGTCCACGTACCCAGTTGCAAGCTACCATCAGTTTTAAAGGTCAGTCCACTAAACTTTTGGCTTTAATTGACTCTGGGGCTGATGAAAGCTTTTTGGATGCAAGTGTTGTGAAGCAGTTAGGTCTTGCCACTGTGAGTCTGGACCAGCCTCTTGAAGCTAATGCCCTGGATGGACGTCTCCTGGCCCGGATAACCTCTAAGACCGAGCCTGTGCGCCTCCTGTTGTCGGGAAACCATCAAGAGGAGCTAAGCTTTTTTGTTATCAATTCTCCATTTGTCCCCATTATACTTGGTCATCCCTGGTTGGTTAAGCATAATCCCCATATTGATTGGTCATCGGCCAGAATTTCTAGTTTGAGTCCCGTCTGTCATGCCATATGCCTCCAGTCTGCTCTGCCTCAGTCTGTCCCCTGTCAGGCGTCAAGCTCTGAGACCTCTGACCTGTCACTGGTGCCTCCAGAGTACCATGACCTCCAAGCCGTGTTCAACAAGCAGCAAGCTCTCTCCCTGCCTCCTCATCGCCCCTATGATTGCGCTATTGACCTGCTGCCGGGCGCTCCCCTCCCCAGCAGTCGTCTATATAGCCTCTCCAAGCCTGAGCGGGAGTCCATGGAGAGGTAAATCAAGGACTCCTTGGCGGCTGGTCTTATTCGCCCGTCATCGTCACCCCTTGGTGCGGGGTTCTTTTTTGTGGCCAAGAAGGACAAAACCCTCCGGCCGTGTATTGACTATAGAGGCCTCAATAACATCACCGTCAAGAATAAGTACCCTCTGCCCCTCATGACTTCTGCTTTTGATTCTCTCCAGAGAGCCACAGTGTTCACTAAACTAGACCTCCGCAATGCTTACCACCTGGTCCGGGTTCGAGACGGAGATGAATGGAAGACTGCCTTCAACACCCCCCTGGGGCATTTTGAATATCTAGTGATGCCGTTTGGTCTCACTAATGCCCCAGCTGTCTTCCAGAGTCTGGTCAATGACGTCCTACGTGACATGTTGGATCGTTTCGTTTTTGTTTACCTGGATGATATCCGGATTTTTTTCCAGAGACCTGTCGGAGCATGTCATGCACGTCTGCCAAGTCCTTCAACGTCTACTGGAGAACCGCCTTTTCGTAAAAGCAGAGAAGTGCAAATTCCATGCCCCTTCAGTCACCTTCCTGGGCTACATCGTGGCCGATGGGCAGGTGAGAATGGACCCCGCCAAGGTCAGAGTGGTTCTTGAGTGGCCAAGCCTGACCAGCCGTAAGCAGCTTCAGAGGTTCCTCGGTTTTGCCAACTTCTACAGACGGTTCATCCGCAATTACAGCCGCGTTGCGGCCCCACTAACCGCTCTTACCTCCACCTCCAGACAGTTCCTGTGGACCCCTGTAGCAGAGGCAGCTTTCCAAGCCCTCAAGCACCGCTTCACCACAGCTCCTATCCTCATCCAGCCAGACCCAACCAAACAGTTCGTTGTAGAAGTGGACACCTCTGAGATTGGGGTGGGGTCGGTCCTTTCTCAGCGCTCCAGTGAGGATGGCAAGACACACCCCTGTGCCTTCCTGTCTCGCCATCTCTCCCCAGCTGAAAGGAACTATGATGTGGGGAATCGTGAGCTCCTGGCGGTGAAATTGGCACTGGAGGAATGGTGACATTTTCTGGAGGGGTCTGAGCTTCCTTTTATAGTGTGGACTGACCATAAGAACCTGGAATACATTCAGTCAGCAAAGCGACTCACCGCGCGCCAAGCCAGGTGGCGCTCTTTTTTGGTCGTTTTAATTTTTCTTTGACGTACAGACCTGGCTCCAGGAATGCCAAGCCCGATGCTCTGTCTCATGTGCATGGGGAGGAGTCTGAGCCCAAGCTCCAACCTGACACCATCGTCCCCTCTACCTGTGTGGTTGCGGCTGCGGCTGTCACCTGGAACATTGAAAGGGAGGTCATAGCAGCACAACAGACTCAGCCTGACCCAGCTAACGGTCCCCCTGGGCGCTTGTTTGTTCCAGATGCTGTTAAATCTAGTGTGTTGCAGTGGGCTCACTCTTCCAAACTTACCTGCCATCCTGGAGTAACCCGTACCCTAGCCTTCCTCCGTAGGCGGTTCTGGTGGCCTTCCATGACGGAGGATACTGGGTCTTTTGTTTCTGCCTGTTCTGTTTGTGCCCAGAATAAGCCCTCCACTCGGGCCAGTGCCGGTCTGCTGTGCCCCCTGCCTGTTCCACACCATCCCTGGTCGCATCTGTCCTTGGATTTCGTCTCTGGTCTGCCCGCCTCCGACGGTAACACCGTTGAACTGACTGTTGTTGATCGCTTCAGTAAATTTGTTCATTTTTTGCCCTTGTCTAAACTGCCTTTGGCTCGAGAGACTGGATCTGCTGGTCAGGGAGGTTTTCCGGGTCCACGGTCTTCCCCGTGATATAGTGTCTGACCGTGGCCCCCAGTTCACTTCTGCTGTCTGGAAGGCTTTCTGCTCTGCCATCGGTGCCACCGTCAGCCTGTCATCAGGGTTCCATCCTCAGACCAACGGCCAAGCCGAGCGGGCCAACCAGGCATTGGCGACTGTTCTCCGCTGTCTGGTGTCTGCCAACCCATCCTCTTGGTCCTCACAACTTCCCTGGGTAGAATATGCCCATAACACCTTGCCATCGGCTGCTACTGGGTTGTCCCCTTTTCAATGCCTTTGCGGCTATCAGCCTCCCCTTTTTCCTTCTCAAGAGGTAGACATTCCGGTTCCGTCTGTCCAGGCCCATGTCCGTTGGTGCCGTCGGACCTGGCGGCGAGCCCATGCTGCACTGCTCAGGGCCTCCGGCCGTTACCAGCGCTTGGCGGATCGTCATCGCACCCCTGCTCTGGACTACTCCCCCGGTGACCAGGTATGGCTCTCTACCAAGGATCTACCCTTGAAATCGGACGCTAAAAAACTGTCCCCCGGGTATATTGGTCCCTTTCCCATTGTCAAAGTCATTAACCCCTCTGTGGTCCATCTGAAGCTGCCCTGCACTCTCTGGGTTCACCCTTCCTTCCATGTGTCCTGCCTCAAACCTGTCTCTACCAGCCCTCTAGTTCCTCCGGCCCCCCCCGCCCCCACCTCCTCGTATGATCAACGATCATCCCGCTTACACCGTTCGTCGTCTCCTGGACTCTCGTCGCCGCGGTTGCGGCCTGCAGTATCTCGTGGACTGGGAGGGATATGGCCCGGAGGAGAGGTGTTGGGTCCCTCGTCGCCTTGTCCTGGACGCGAACCTCATCCGGGACTTCCACAGGACGCACCCTGACGGGCCTGGTAGGTCGCCCGGTGGTGCCCCTCGGAGGGGGGGGCACTGTCACAGCCTCTCGCCCTTGACATCAAAGCGATCGCCCTTGACACCTGCTGACCCCCCTCCCTTCACCCAGGTACACCAGCTGGTCACGCCCTCTCTCCCTTGACATCAAAGCAATCAGCCTCTCGCCCTTGACATCAAAGCGATCGCCCTTGACACCTGCTGACCCCCCCCCCCTTCACCCCGGTACACCAGCTGGCCATCAAAGCAATTGCCGCTCTCCCTTGACATCAAAGCGATCGCCATCACCCTTAAAAAGCCTCCACTGTGGACCAGTCTTCGCTGGAACGTCGCCTTTCATGGACTTCTGCCTGCCTGTCTACCTGCCACTGAGCCAACTCCTGCTCTACCCCTGAGATCGCTCACTTCAATAAAGACTTGATTCTTCCCTTACCTGGTTGTCCCGTTTGCTTTTGGGTTCTTTCCTGATACGTGACACCTAAAGTTACCTGGTATAGAACCGGATGTCGGCATCAGAGCCTGCAAACCGCTGTAACACAAACTCTCGCTAGACACGCAACTCCTGCAATTCCTCTCTCAGGTCTTCAATGTATTTGTCTTCTACAGATGACAAGGACATGTGCAGTAGTCGTGATCCCTTGTGCCATCATGTTGCTCCTCAGGAGGGACTGGATCAACGGGCCGTTTTGCTCTCTCCCACACACTGCGCCGTTGTCTCAACAGGATAGCCATCCCATTCAAAGAGCGTCGGTACAGCACATTTAACAAGCCTTCTTCGACAAACAGCGGGTGCTGACTCTATGAGCTGATCAGTGGAGAAGTGTCTGCTACAGACCTTGGTGTGAGAGGTGATGGTGAAATGAGCCCGGCATATGTTTACCAGCCACTGCCTTCTCAGGTCAGGATGGATTGGAAAGCCATGGAAACTTAGTATGCCGTTAAACTTTGAGCTAGCTGAACAAAGTGGGACACAGCAATGCTCAGAGTATTTATTTTGTTGTTTTGAAAATATTCGGTCTTGAACTTTTTTTCTGAGTAGACTCATGATGATGAGCAAACTGTCATGCTAGCTAGCTAGCATGTACAAGCAGTGCTATTTCGACACTGAACAACGTCACACAGCCTAGTGCATGTAGCATATTGCTTGTCGCCGTTTCTTTACTGCCAAACTCTGGCCTGGCAAGGTGGCTTCTTCTTCTTGTTTTATTGGCGAATTGCAACCAGGTGGAGCATTATCGCCACCTGCTGTTACACTAAACTACTGAGTCCTTAATTTATATCCTTCCCATCAGGCCAGTATCCTCGAGAAAGGTGAAAATATATTTAAGTACATCATTCTCAGTGTTCCGTGTGAAAATTGAGTTTAGGTCCATGTGCATAATTCCTTTTTGTTCCATTATAGTTTGTAGCATGAATCTCTCTTGCATATGTTAGGCAAAAAAATAAAATAAAAATGCATGTTCCACTGTGGTTGGCAGCAGACATCACAGTTCCCAGTTTGATGTTTCCTGATGAGCTGCAATGAGGAATTCAGTCTTGTATGACCTAATCTTAACCTGCTAATGTTCTGTTCTGTTCTGCTCTTCCCCCAAGTCCTTGCTACTCCTACTTCCTGTTGGATCTGGTACAGATGTCTTCCTTTTCGACTATTGTCCCATAAATCCTGCAATTGTGCCTTGATTTTGTGTCTTATAAATGATTTGTTTCTGCTTTGCTGATTGGAACTGACAGTTCTACATGCTTTCAATCTGTTTTTGGCCAGTTGGTCCACTGTTTCGTTACCCCTAATACCTACATGAGCTGGTATCCACATAAACGGAACATCTATTCCCAACCTAACAATCCTGTATAATAGCTGTAATATTTCATAGAGGATATCTTGTCGACAGTTTGAATATGTATTTTTAAGCTATTTAAGGCTGCACTGGTGTCTGAGCAAATTAAAACTCGCCTTGGTTGAATTTCCTCTACCCACTAGAAGAGCTAATGAGATAGCAAACATTTCTACTGTATAACTGCTAAGTGATCGCTCGCTCACATTTTCACTCTGACCTTTAACTCAGGAATATAAAATGCACAACCATTGTTTTCATTCTCTGTATTTTTGGATCCATCAGTAAATATATGTATATATTGTCCATATATTTCACATATAACAGTGTTCGCATAAGCCTGCACATTGATTGTATTTCTTTTTAAGTGTACACGATCCAATATAGAGAAATCTACTACTGGTTGAGGTAGTAACCATGGTGGAACAGCTGATATTAAATCAGTTTGACTAATATTCTAGTCTTTGATTCCGAATTCCTTACATAATATCTGAGATATCAACACAAAAACACTTTTTTTAAGTTTGCTACTTTCCCCAACTTATATCTAAAATCTGTTTTGTAGGATGTGAAACTTTATGTCCTTGCAGAGTTACCCAGTAATTAGCCATTAACTGTCTCCTCCTTAAATAAAGAGGCATTTCTCCAACTTCTATCTGATGTGCTGAAACTGGGGTAGACTTGACTGCTCCACAACACAACCTTAATGCTTGATTCTGGATTCTGTCTAGCCTTTTTAAAGGAGTACATGCAGCTGAACCAAACACAATAAAACCATAATCTAGGACTGATCTAATTAAAGCTGTATAAATGCTACTTAAAGCAACTGTATCAGCCCCCACATAGTGCCTGCCAAGCATCTCATAACATTAAAAACTTTTTTACATGTATCTTCTATTTTATCGATGTGATTTTTCCATGTGACCCTCTCATCCACCCATATTCCAAGGAATTTAATGCTTTACTTTTCCTTAATCCTTGGCCATAGAGTTTTAAACTAACATCTTCTCCTGCCCTTTTCCTTATTAAAAAAAAATATATATATATATATATATATATATATATATTTTCTTCTTCTGATTTTTCTACCAACAACTTAAAACCCCCAATGTCAGAGACCAGTTTTCAACTTCTATAATTGCCTCCTGAACTTTTCCCCACAACATATCTTATATTTCTACCCCTTTTCAGAAGTTTGCCGTCATCTGCAAAAAGTGACTTAAACAAATCCGGACCTACCTGCTTTATATATATATATATATATATATATATATATATATATATATATATATATATATATATATATATATATATATATATATAAACGCTACATATATATATATGTAGCGTTTTTTTTTCCGAAACCGTCAACGATGTTGAGTGCTCGATTAATCAGGAGCGGAATATCAACATGGATACAGGAAAAGGAAAAATTAAAATCTTTTTCCCTGTATCCGTGTTTATATATATATACTTAGCACAACAACTAAGGAAATTTGTGTTTGGTAGATTATTTCTTTGTTGTAACAATGCTTCTTGGTGATAAATCTTATACCGTTGGAAAGCCCGTTTATTTCCCTTTTAATGGTGCCACATTTGTAAGGAATATGCATTTGTGGGATGAGCAGCAGAGCTGAGTTTGTGCCCATGGAAATTTTGCCAAATCTTCTCTGCCAATGCCAAACAGCTTATTTTGCTGTTGCTATTGACTCTTGTTTTGAGTTTCTGGTACCCCAGGTGCCGACAATCAGGTGCCTGATATAAGATTTATTGCCAAGAAGCATTGTTACAACAAAGAAATAATCTATCAAACACAAATTTCCTTACTTTGTGTGCTAAGTTTATATATATATATCCTTCCTTCCACATCATGTCATAAGCCTTTCTCACGTCAAAGAAAACAGCTACAACATACTCTTTATTTACGTGAGCTTTCTTGATGTCAGAGTCCAGGCATAACAATGGATCTAAAGTACTACGCCTTCTTCTAAACCCACTCTGACATGAAGTGATTAATTCATTCTTTTCTATGTAATATGTTAACATTTCTGTAACCATTCTTTCCATAATTCTGCATACGTGTGATGTCAAAGTGATAGGCCTATAACGAACTGGAGTGGTAGGGTCTTTCCCAGGTTTTTTGACAGGAACAATGACAGCCTTTTCCCACACTATTGGAAGCTTGCCTTCCTCACAGATCTTACTGTACAGCTCCAATGGCCTTCCTAATGCAAAATCACTTATTTTAGACAACATTATATAACATACATTATCTTTTCCGGGGCAGTCATTTTACACTTATTTAGCGATCTTCTCAACTCATGAATGAAAAAGGTACATCTAAAATACTCTGAGATACATTTCTCATATACATTGGGGTGTTCATCTAACATTTGCTGCCTCTTGATCTTACCTTCTTCTGTTAAATTATCTGAACTATAGACTTTAACAAAGTTCTTGGCTAACACTTCTGCCTTTTCCATATTATCAAAAGCAAGTTCCCCTCCATTTTGTAACACATGTAGATTTATTTCCTGTCCAATTCCTCTCATCTTTTTAATCATTCCCCACACTTTATCTAATGGTGTTATCTTCCCAATATTTGAACAGAATCCTCTCCAACACAACCTTTTTGCTCGTTTGACAGTTTTTCTTACCAATGCTTGAGCTTTTTCATAATCTAATAAATTATGTAAGGAATTCATCTTTTTTAATTCTCTAAATGATTCATTTCTATTTTGAATTGCTTCAGAGCATTCTTCATTCCACCATGGTACCAGCTCAACACATTTATTAAGCCTACCATTTTTTCCCCAATCGTTTGAGTTGCACCTTTAATTATAGCTGAAGTAATATGTTCATTTATTTCATCAAAATTTCCTGACATCAATCTTACCAATCTCTGAATCAGAAATATTAGTAAATGATTCCCAATGTGCCTTACCAAAATTCTACCTCTTGGTACCATCTAGCTGAACCATATTACTCATATCAAGCGTGATTACAATCAGGTAATGATCACTGCCAATGATGCCATTTGTCAATACTTCCCAATTACTGGCAGTAGCTTGTTCACTAGAAACCAAAGTTAAATCCATAGCAGACACTTCAATTTCTAAAACTGAGCCTAGTACCTGGCCCATTATATAATCAAACTAATCCTTTTGATTCCATTAGCTCCTCTACTACCTGCCCATTATGATCTGTCATCTCCCCTCCCCATAAAGTATTATGAGCATTAAAATCAACCACACCATATTACCTCATTTCCTTGTTCAAGCTGTTCTATTTCTTCTAGCTTAAGTCTTTTACAGGGATTATATAGGATTTATAACAACAAATTTCATTTTATCCACCCCAAACTCTACAACCACTGCTTCTAGATCAAAATGTGATTAATGAATAACCTAACATAAGACACTCCTTCTTTGATAAAGATTGCTCACCCCCCTCCCTGACCACCATATCCGTCTTGTCTTTTTGAAATTGTACCCCCTAATATTCAAGTCCAAGTGTGGTTTCAGCCGTGTCTCTTGGATGCAAATAACTTCTGGTTTCTCACTTAACTGTTGTACATGAGATTTAAATTCTTGCCGATTCACAATATGGTTTCTAGCATTCCATTTTAGAATAAGGAGAACCATTACACTAATCACCAAGTTGTGAGACGCCATCATCGGAAGCTAGCATATCATGTAACATTTCTACAGTTAAATCCTTTACACCCAAATATTCATCTGCTGCTTCCAATATAGTCTTCAGGCTTGACCTCTTTTTGTCTGTTGTAAAGTAACATTTACAACCTTTCTAATAAAGGCCACGAAGTTGTGCTTATCCATAATCAACATATCATTGTTTACTGCACACTTATGTGAACATGTCATAGGACTCACCTTCTGCACCTTTGATAGTTTGGGAACATCTCTTGTAGAGATTATGTTTGTGCTTAGCTGTGAATTTACTGCCATGCTTTACGATACGTGCTTTGCTGCTTCAGCATATGACACATTGTTTTGCACTTTGTATATCTGGATTTTCTTTGCTCGTTTTTGTACTTCACACCCTTGAAATGCTGCACTATGCTCTCCACCACAATTACAGCATTTTAGCTTGGCGTCAGCTGCACAGCCACCATATTCATGTTCTTCAGCACATCTAGATTTGGCTTTATACTTATCTACCACATGTCCTATTCTGACACTTAAAGCATCTCAATGACTTGGGAACATATTCTCTGACAGGGACACTCATGCACCCAATCATTATCTTCTGTGACATATTTCCCTCAAACTGAAGGAGAACTGACAAACTGTCGACCAGTTTACCCTGATATCTAGCTGGAAGACGCTTAACTACTGACACTTTCTCCCCTTTAATTTCTTTCCTGAGTTCTTCCAGACTGATATCGAAGGGAGCCCCACATGACCTTTAATCTGGGATCCATTCGTCATTAACAACACCTAACAACAATTTTCCTTTGTTCAAAAACCTTGCCTACTTAATCGGCCTAATCTCATGTTGGGCCTATTAAGCAGGCAAGGTTATGAAACACTTTTGTGAGTTTCGTAACCTCTTGTGAGTTTTTGTAAAACTCAAACTCACAAAAAAGTTTTTGTGAGTTTTTGTGAAACTCACAAACGCTTTTGTGAGTTTCGTAACCCTCAATGAAACGCTTTTGTGAGTTTCACTGGATGTAACTTGTCACTGGGATGATCTCCAAACTCAATCATCACTTTCCACTCTTCGCTCTCATCCCCCGCCTTCGCTTTTTCAGACCATTTTCTTTTTCCAACTCACTGTCGCTGGACATTGAATTCTTCTTCCTAGATTTTTCGACCTTACTTCTCTTTGATCTGCTTCCGATTCACTAGGCATTGGTTCATCGTTTTCAAAGTTTGCCGCTCCGGGACTCAAACACGCCATTCGCCAACCACCTGCGCCTCCCAATCCTCGCTGCTCGAATTAACCTGGCCCAGCAACGCGTTCCTTCACTCAGTCTCCTACCGCCTGGTCCACCTTAGCCTTCGATCGATGCGCTCGGATCCTGGCAAGGTGACTGTGGCAAGGCTGGGTATATAAGGATTGCAGTAGATGAGATGTTGGTGGTGGACCACTGCTCTGCCTGCCACACACCTGCCTCCAATCCTGAAGCACACGTACACACACACACACAAGAGAGAGACACTAGGGCAGGGGGGGTGGCCAAGATAAGGGAGACAATTAGGGAGACTGGGATGAAGAGGTTGAGTCCTGGGAAGGCACGGGGTGGCTGACAAATATGAGCAATTTAGACAGCATATTGGCCGTAGCATTGATGTTAGTCTTTAGATTAAGACAGAAGCGGTCCCTTGACTTCTGGTCCCCAGCCAGTGTCTTTATAATGACCATCATGATGGACCTAGTGAGTTGTATATTTTGGACTAGCGCTAGATCAAGAATCTTGACAGAATGGAAATGGGTAGTTTCAGGATTTATACCTGCACAGGTGGGCAGCAAGGTGGCGCAGTGGTTAGCATGGTCGCCTCACAGCAAGAAGGTTCTGGGTTTGAGCCCCGGGGCAGTCCAACCTTGGGGGTCATCCTGGGTCGTCCTCTGTGTGGAGTTTGCATGTTCTCCCCGTGTCTGTGTGGGTTTCCTCCGGGGGCTCCCGTTTCCACCCACAGTCCAAAGACATGTAGGTCAGGTGAATCGGCCGTACTAAATTGTCCCTAGGTATGAATATGTGTGTGTGTGTGCGTGTTTGTGTGTGTGTGTGTGTGTGTGTGTGTGTGTGTGTGTGTGTGTGTGTGTGTGTGTGTGTGTGTGTCGGCCCTGTGCGATAGTCTGGCAGCCTGTACAGGGTGTCTCCCCGCCTGTTGCTCAATGACTGCTGGGATAGGCTCCAGCATCCCCGCGACCCTGAAAGCAGGATAAGCAGTTCGGAAAATGGATGTATGGATACCTGCACAGGTGTGACTAGTGGTCACTCAAAGGATAGCTTTACACACTGGCAATTGAGTATCTTCTAGGTTGAGCACACAGGAAACTACTACTACTACTTTCGGCTGCTCCCGTTAGGGGTCGCCACAGCGGATCATCCGTTTCCATTTCTTCCTGTCTTCTGCGTCTTCCTCTGTCACACCAGCCACCTGCATGTCTTCCCTCACCACATCCATAAACCTCCTCTTTGGCCTTCCTCTTCTCCTCTTCCCTGGCAGCTCCATATTCAGCATCCTTCTCCCAATATACTCAGCATCTCTCCTCCACACATGTCCAAGCCATCTCAATCTTGCCTCTCTTGCTTTGTCTCCAAACCGTCCAACCTGAGCGGTCCCTCTAATATAATCGTTCCTAATCCTGTCCTTCTTTGTTACTCCCAGGGAAAATCTTAGCATCTTCAACTCTGCCACATCCAGCTCCGCCTCCTGTCTTTTCGTCAGTGCCACTGTCTCCAAACCATATAACATAGCTGGTCTCACAACCATCTTGTAAACTTTCCCTTTAACTCTTGCTGATACCCTTCTGTCGCAAATCACTCCTGACACACTTCTCCACCCACTTCAACCTGCCTGCACTCTCTTTTTCACCTCTCTACTGCACTCCCCGTTACTTTGGACAGTTGACCCCAAGTATTTAAACTCAAATGCCTTTGTCACCTCCACTCCTCGCATCCTGACCATTCCACTGTCCTCTCTCTCATTCACGCATAGGTATTCCATCTTGCTCCTACTGACTTTCATTCCTCTTCTCTCCAGTGCATAGCTCCACCTCTCCAGGCTCTCCTCAACCTGCACCCTACTCTCACTACAGATCACAATGTCATCCGCGAACATCATCGTCCATGGAGACTCCTGCCTAATCTTGTCCGTCAACCTGTCCATCACCATTGCAAACAAGAAAGGGCTCAGAGCCGATCCTTGATGTAATCCGACCTCCACCTTGAACCCATCGAGCACACAGGAAACTAAAGAGTAAAAAAGATATGTGGCTATTTACACGGACAACACTATGTGTCTATGCAAGTGACATGTCAGCTATGATGGATTGATAGACAGGACATGTCTTAGACCTTACAGAGTGACCTTCAGGCTTATAAGAAGACATCCTCTCACATACAACCTCAGCAAACAACATAGGAAAGAGTGAGATTTCAGAGTTAGTGCTTACAGTTCTTATCTCATTTAGGCTCTGAAGATCAGGTCATAGAGAACTCATTGAACTATTAACTACCAAATAGAAGTGATTACTTACAATGGTGTCATACAGATTATGGTTGCGGATAATCAAGGCCTCAGCAACAGTCACTGTGGCACATGTCATCCATAGCCTCACTTAAGTGTCTTGTGTGTGTAATGGATATGGAAATGTGTTAAGAAAATGCATGTGAAATAACATTCTACAATCTTACTTTACTTCTCCAACTTTAACCATCAGCTGATAGCTTTAATTTTATACATTGTTTCCTCAATTTTAATCATCTGTAATTCATTGCTTCAATATAGAGATGTCTTTTGATCGCTCTGGGCTTCTGTTGTTTTTCTGTGGGGGGAGCGTGTTGCTCACATCTTGTTCATTATACTTTGGACTTGAAGCCAAGCAACATCATGCCTGCTTCATTCCTTTCCATCTCCTCATACAGAGGCATAACATCAAGAGTGTGTTGGAGGTGAAGATAGTGTCAGACAGAGTGATGAGCATGAAGCTGGAACTTGAAGATGTGATGATGAATTTTGTCAGTGCATATGTCCTGAAGGTGGGGTGTGAGATGGAAGACAAAGAAGAATTCTGGAGTGAGTTGGATGAAGTGGTGGAAAATATACTCAAGGAAGAGAGAGTGGTGATTGGAGCGGACTTCAATGAGCATGTTGGTGAAGGGAATAGAAAATGCGTAGGTATGATGTCAAGAAGAGGAATGTGGAAGGACATATGGTGGTGGATTTTGTGAAAAGGATGGATGCTGTGAATATGTCTTTCAAGAAAAGGGAGGAACACAAGGTGACGTATAAGAGTGGAGGAATGTTGCTGGATGGCTGGGCAACCACCACAGAAATGATGAGGGAGACAGATAGGAAGTTACTTGGTGTGTCATCTGGACAAAGAAAGGAAGACAAGGAGACTTGGTGGTGGAATGAAGAATACATGAAAGAAGGAGTTGGCAAAGAAGTGGGATAGTCAGAGAGATGAAGAAAGTAGACAGGAGTACAAGGAGAAAAGGCGTAAGGTGAAGAAAAAGGTGGCGAAAGCAAAGGAAAAGGCGTATGGTGAGTTGTATGAAAGGTTGGACACTAAGGAAGGAGAAAAGTACTTGTGCCGATTAGCTAGACAGAGGGACCGAGCTTGGAAGGATGTGCAGCAAGTTAGGGCAACAAAGGATAGAAATGGAAATGTGCTGACAAACAAGGAGAGTGTGTTGAGAAGATGGAAGGAGTATTTGAGGGGCTCATGAATGAAGAAGATGAGAGAGAAGGTTGGATGATGTGGGGATAATGAAGTGCAGTGGATTAGCAAGGATGAAGTGAGGGCAGCTATGAAGAGTGGAAAGGCGGTTGGTCCAGATGACATACAGGTGAAGGCATGGAGACGTTTAGGAGAGATGGCAGTGGAGTTAACACAATCTTGGAAAGTAAGAGGATGCCTGAGGAGTGGAGAAGAAGTGTACTGGTACCGATTTTCAAGAATAAGGGTGATGTGCAGAACTGTAGCAATTACAGAGGTATACAGGTTGACAGACAAGATCAGGCAGGAGTCGCCATGGCTATGATGTTCAAGGAAGACATTGTGATTTGTAGTGAGAGTAGAGTGCATGTTGAGGAGAACCTGGAGAGACGGAGGTATGCACTGGAGTGAAGAGGAATGAAAGTCAGTAGACGCAAGACAGAATACATATGTGTGACTGAGAGGGAGGACAGCGGAATGGTGGGGATGCAAGGACAAGAGTTTCCGAAGGTGGATGATTTTAAATACTTGTGGTCAATTCTGCAAAACAGCAGGGAGTGCAGAAGAGAGGTGAAGAAGAGATATCAGGCAGGGTGGTGAGGGTGGAGAAGAGTGTCAGGAGTTAATTGCAACAAAAGGGTACCAGCAAGACTGAAAGGTAAAGTTTTCAAAATGATAGTGACACCAGCTATGTTGTATGGTTTGGAGATGTGGCACTGATGAAAAGATGGCAGGAGGAGCTGGAGGTGGCAGAGTTGGACGTGCTAAGATTTTCTTTGGGAGTGACAAAGATGGACAATATTTGTGAGTACATTTGAGGGAGAGCAACATTTGGAGACAAAGCAAGAGAGAGGCAAAATTGAGATGGCTTGGACATGTGCGGAGGAGAAATGCTGAGTATATTGGGAGGATGCTGAAGATGGAGCTGCCAGGCAAGAGGAGAAGAGGAAGGCTAAAGAGGAGGTTTATGGATGTGGTGAGGAAGGACATGCAGGTGGTTGGTGTGACAGAGGAAGAAACAGAGGACAGGAAGAGATGGAAATGGAAATGGATGACCCGCTTTGGCAAGCCCTAATGGGAGCAGCCAAAACAGGAAGAATAGGAATAATAATAATAATAAAAAAAAATGTCGAGGAGACCATTAAACAACAAATAAAAACAGTTATTGTGTTTGTAATTTTCCCACAAATTTAAGTGAAAGTGCCAAGCATGTCTCCATTATCTGCAATGATTAAAAGTATATGGCTCATTTAACAGACTTTTTTTTTATCCAAAGGAATTTACAAGCGATTCAGCATTTAGCTGATAAATTTAAAGTGCAACCAGCAGGCATCATGGAGTACCAGCCATCATAGCCAAGTGCACATCATGTCAAGTGTATTTAGTGTAAGTACAACTTAGATGATCTTTAGGGAATAACAGGGAAATCAACTTTCAAGGACAATGCCACATATTAAAGAACTATCACTAATAATATAAAGTGCTGGAAGTAAAAGGGAACAATAGTAGACACATGATACTGGAGTCAAAGGAGGTAATAGCACCATAGTAGTTAGTAGCAGACACTATTAACAGTATTAAGTGATTCATATTAGCTTGAACATTACAGTAAGCAGTTCAAGAGTCTTGCTCACAAAGAGAGTTTCCATCTGCAAAACAGATGTCATGACTTATTTCACTTGATATCACAAGATGACATACAACTATCATTCCTGTTTAAGCACATGTTTCTTTTGTGGTGTGACCAGAAAGCTGGAATTATCGCTGTAATGCTTGAAAGTAATATAAAATCTCAAGTTTTGTCCCTTCTGCCATAGCAGCACTAAACAAACTGCCTCACTGACCTAGCATAGAGCCGGATTTATCTGTGTGTGTTTATGAATGCTACGTGTATGTATAGCTGTAGGTTGCGATGAGGTTATCAGTATGTACTGGCTGGGAAAACACATTTTCTGCATGCGGGACAATAAAGACTATATCTATCTATCTCATACACAGAAACACACATCAAACATTTTCAGTGCAAAACTACCATTTGTGTGTGCAGTTGGTTGGATGCTAAGGAATCAGACACCAAAAGGAATAGAAAAATTTAATCTATCTGAGAAAAGAAAAAAAGTGTTCTTCTAGACTATAACTTTTACGTATTGCCTCAATCAAAGAGACATATGAGATTTGCTTGTGTCTCAAATATACTTAGGAAAGAATGTAAGTTATTTTAAAAGCACTTATCTGAGTTCAAATTGTTTGAAAATATTTTCAAGCAGAAGTATTTGTAACCTGTTATTGCCAGTCACTGATGGTGGTGTAAATGTCTGAAACCTGTGAGTGTATTTGAACTAAAGGTTCAAATACACTTTACTACTACTATTGCACTTGATTGAGTCAAATAATGACATTTTGGCTAGGTTTTTGAGATATTTCTAATGCTGGATACAGCCTTTTATTCATTTATTTTTTAACATGTTCAAATGTGAAAGTAGAAATGGGTGTGTAAATAGGAGGCTGTGGGTAAGTGTTTGGATGTGCTGGTAGTGGTTGAATTCAGTATGTAATGTGTCAGAGTTTGAATTATATCTTGTAGTTTTTTAAGTAAGTTGTTTTCATTAAATGGCATTAACCAGCTGTCACTGCGTTTCTATTTCTCTCCCATGCACACACCACCCTCACATTTTGCGGGTGAAAGTTTTCTGCAGTTTGACGAATGTTCCCCAGACCCAAACACAGTGAGCAATTATCTTGAGCCCTGTGTTACTCGCACCTTTTAACATCTTTTTCCAACATCTTTTCTTTTCGCACACATTCAAACTTCGACGTGAGTATTCTTCTTCATGTTGCGTTGTTCCTTCATTTTCCTCTTCCTTTCTCCCTCACCCTGCCACGTCTCTATCATTCCTATCAATTTTTAAATTCACCTCCATTTCAACTGCCTACATTGTTACTCTGATGCTTTACATCTGTGCTCTTCTTTGACCTTATTTTAGGTGTTGGATTCTTTTGTTCTCTTGGTTTTGTTGAGTTTCGTTAAATTTAATTCCACTCAATTCTATAGGACTCGTCTCTTCTCTTCTCTTCTCTTCTCTTCTCTTCTCTTCTCTTCTCTTCTCTTCTCTTCTCTTCTCTTCTCTTCTCTTCTCTTCATGGAGCATGGGACAGTGGGTGTGATCAAATATGCAGCTCACCAACTCTTACTCATTCTTTTAAATCTGCTCCAAAATAGAGGGATCTAATTGCTTTTCTTTCAAGTGGAAAGGGTAAAACCAGGACTCCCAGGCTTAGTCAGTTGAGCAGAAGAGCAGCACAATCTTACTTTTGCTCAATGGTGGAAAGAAGAAGCCTAATCTCATTTGAGGCAGGATTCCAGTAAGCCTAATTTGCTGTATTGTGAAACATCAAGGTAATCTACTGGCTCTTTAAAGGATACAAGAGAAATTACACACCGAGGACCAAAGCATTTGGATAATGAGGGTTTCCCAAAATAAGCAAACGAAATAAAGTACAAAACTGTCTATGCTGCAAAAAAAACCAAAAAAAACTTGCATAGCCATACACAGGAATGTCTGCATGTATGTATGTAAACACCCATACAAGAGAAAAATCAAAGTCAAACACACATTCACAAAAAAACAAACAAAAAACAAAACAGACACACACACACACACACACACACACACACACACACACACACACACACACACACACACACACACACACACACACACACACACAGACAGCCGGGGCAGAAAGATTTGCAAATTAACCCAACTTTCTACTCGACAAACCCAACATTTATCAAAGAGGTCTCAGCAGGAGCTGGCCAGCGCTCGTCTCCTCTTCTCATCACCAGCCTTCTTTTTTCTCTCTCTCTCTCTCTCTCTCTCTCTCTCTCTCTCTCTCTCTCTCTCTCTCTCTCTCTCTGTCTCTCTCTCTCTCTCTCTCTCTCTCTCTCTCTCTCTCTCTCTCACTCTCTCTCTCTGGGGATATTTCACAAAAATTCAAAGCAAAAGGGATTTTAGAGGCTAACATTCACAGCTTTGTTTGGAGATTAGTCAGCGAGAAAAAAGGGAACGTGCATGTCTGCAAATCTGTGTGTGTGTGTGTGTGTGTGTGTGTGTTCTAGTTGCCCTTTGGTGGCAGCCGATGTAGAGTTAATGTGATAATGATAAGCAGAGAGGCAATTTGTTTCCTACAGTGCCAGTTCATTCAGTATTTGTGGCAGGTCAAAAGGTCTCCAGCACCACAACATTACAACATCCAACTGTCAAACGTGGGATATTTACAGCTGTTTATATTTACACGGTGCTTTATGGACGACAAGGAGACTTAATCCTTATCATGTCCCTAATCTGATGCTGCCAATCCTTTCACTTCTCCCCAAACTTTCCCTTCCTCTGCCCGGCCTTCCATTCCTGCCATTGTACCCTTATACAAGGGTTCGACCAATATGTTTTTTTTTTCAGGGCCGATGCTGATTATTAGTAATCTAGGGGACTGATAACCAATATTTGGAACCGATATACATTTGCAGTAAAAAATGAAAATCTTGTCAAAATTTAGAATAACACAAACTTCTGCACAAAACTTTGTTGATATGCCTTTAAGCATATGTTTAATTAAAAGAGAACTTTTCAAGATTACCTTAAAACAAAAAGTGCAGCGAGCTCCCAGCAGCAAAAATAATGTTGTAGTGTATCAATTTTTTGCTAGTCAGCTGGCTAAATTATCAACAAATGAAATTGTTGATGTTCACTATCGCATTCAAGTTAGCTCTATGGGACTCAAAATTAGCTTACATTATTATGACCATCCGCTACCTATCTAACTAAAATGGAAGGAGTCTCTGTTTATATCGCTGTATGTATGTATGTATGTATGTATGTATGTATGTATGTATGTATGTTTGTCCTTGGGTTTCTAGCTTCCATGTGGAGAAATAAGGGAGGCCCTACAAGCTCCCTGCCCCCTGCCACAAGTCCTACATTCTCCCTTGCGGTGGTGTAATGATTTTTTGGGAATCCAATACACCGATATACATGGTCTGAAGTGCTTTACTGCAAGAAAAAAAAACTAAAGCACTTAGAATTACACGTGCAACAAAAATATTTGTAATATACTTTGGATTTGTAATACTGATTGGTTTGACACAAATGAGACTGAAACTTCACATCGTGTCCATCCCAAACAAATGGAAACCATTTGTAACTGCAAATGACTGAGGGTGTTACTTTTAATTGTGCAAAGCAACCAATGAGTTTGGCCTAATGGCAACGATGATGGCATGACACGGATGTACAATCTCACACAGCACACAGAGCTTGTCTGTAGATCACCCCTGAAATTAAACTTCCCCACTATGCTTGTATAACTGGTTTGATTTTACCTGATATTATGTTATTCTCGGTACTTTGAAGACCTAGTGTATATATGAAACAACATGTATGCACATACAGGACAAATGGCGTCCCTTTTATTGATTCAATACGGGATACAGCATTTTATTTTCCAATACATGACAATTCCATATTATAAGGGGCAGGATGTTCTTAGCAACCGTTCATCTGATTGACTTCACACTTGGCGGTTGTATTGCTGAGGACCCAAGGAAGTGCAGTGTCTAGTGCGAAGTTGTTTGGATAAGCGGTTCTCGAGAAAGCTGCAAGCCGCAAAGTTTTCAGCGAAGTAATACTGCATTCCATTCAAAGTCCGAAGTCGGAATTTCTCAGTTGGAATTTCCAATTTCTGATCTCCAAGCATTCCAGGTGCACGACACCAAATGTAAACAAAAAACATGGTTGACTGTGACAAACTGGTGTTTTTTTTTAGCAGATGTATAAACAATTGAATTTTCAACAGTAGCAGCCTCCTTGCATATATAAAAAAATAGGAATAACTTTTGTGCAGAGATAACTTTCAGAAAGTGGTTACCATAACCAGTTACTTACTACATAACTACTACCAGTCAACATATTTTGACACACATTTACATGCAGAACAGGTTTTACTATATCCATCCATTATCCAAACCACTTATCCTGCTCTCAGGGTCGCGGGGATGCTGGAGCCTATCCCAGCAGTCATTGGGCGGCAGGTGCGGAGACACCCTGGACAGACCACCAGTTCATCACAGGGCCGACACACACACACACACACACACACACACACACACACACACACACACACACACACACACACACACACACACATTCATACACACACACATTCATACCTAGGGACAATTTAGTACGGCCAATTCACCTGACCTACATGTCTTTGGACTGTGGGAGGAAACCGGAGCCCCTGGAGGAAACCCACACAGATATGGGGAGAACATGCAAACTCCACACAGATAATGACCTGGGCCGACCCCCAAGGTTGGACTACTCCGGGGCTCGAACCACAACTCTTGTTGTGAGGCGACTGTGCTAACCACTGCGCCACCGGTTTTACTATATGGTAGTATTGTATTATTGTAATTAATTACAAGCAAATACACTTTATATTGCCATAGTTGATGGTTTACCATTAATACTGTGCACCTCCATGGGTGCTGCCATTGTTGTGTGACGTCAGACAACTACTCCCCTTTCTCCGATTGGCTGTACGGGTCTTGCGCGCCTGCGCCCGATCTCCCTGATCCCCCCCCCCCGGGTATATATATGCCCCTTGGTTGCTAGGGCTTTTTGTCGGTTTGTCTCACACACTCACAGAGACACTCACAGAGACTCTTGGTCGCCGGATCGCCGCGTCATTTTGTGAGCTTTCCCGCTGACTGTACCTGCCTTCTCTTTCCGCTGTTTGTAAGTGTATGTGTTATTAAAGCTTTTTTCAAGCCCAGCCTGTCCTTGTCTGCATTTTGGTCCTCTCCTGCTCTTGCCATGACAGCCTGCCATATAAGTGTGAGGATTTTGGTGTGTCGAGTAACACTTTCCTGATTGAACAGCCAGGCTTCTTTGAGCTTCTCACCGTACTCTGGAAGCAGGACCCCGACTTAGCCCAAGAAGTGGCTTTCTGCAGGTGGAAATTCCAGCTGAATCTGGTTCCTCCCAAGCCCTGCACGACAGAGCCCCAGCGCATCCGAACCTAAGCTGTCCAGCGCCCCCTGAGTTCCAGAATGGTCAGTCTGTTCCTGAGCTGTCGTTGCGGTCTGTTCTCGAGCTGTTGGCTGGCCTGTCTCTGAAGCCTTGTCCCCCGAGCGGCCACCGGCCATCCTGCCACTTCCGAAGGCTGTTCCCTGAGCGAATGTCACGCCGCCTCGGTCCTGTCTGCGTTGCCGGCCTCCGGGTTATCCATCTGCCCGTTCAATGGAGCTGCTCTGCCCTTAGGTTCTGTGTCTTGGTTGTTCTTCAGATCAGGTCCAGCCCTCAGGCCATCCGCCTGAGATTCCTGGCCCCATTCATCCTCCCCCAGACCCCCTCTGTCCACCCTGCTTGGTGTTCATGGTCCATTTGTTTGGGACATATGGGGGGGGTGTCCTGTCATCAGGGCTCTCCCCCTCCTGATTGGTGTTTCAGTTCACCTGTGCCTGAGTGACCCTGATTGCCCAGCTTCACTCACCTGTTCCCTTCTCTGATTGGCTGTGTGGTACCTGTGCCCAATCTCCCTCCCGTTTCTCTGATTGGCTGTATGGCACCTGCACCCGATTTCTCCCTGATTGCCCCTTGATTGATCGGGCTTTTTGTCGGTTCGTCTCACAGACTCTTGGTTGCCGGATCGTCATGTCATTTTGTGAGCTTTCCCGTTGTCTTTACCTGCCTTCTGTTCCTGCTGTTTGTAAGCGTTTGTATTATTAAAGCTTTGCTCAATCCCAGCCTGTCCTTGCTGTCTGCAGTTGGGTCCTCTCCTGCTCTCGCTGTAACAGTCTGTGTCTAGTAAGGCCAACGATCAGCATCTCAGTTTTATCTGAATTTAAAAGCAGGAAATTTAGTGACATACAATTTTTCACAGCAGCCAAGCAAGCCTCTAAATTATTCATTTGATTATGATTATCAGCCCTTACAGGCACATACAGCTGAGTATCATTCGCATAGCAATGGAAAGTTAGTCAATGACTGCACATAATTTGGCCAAGAGGTGAATATAGAGAAAAGCAGAGAGCCAAGAACTGAGCCCTGAGGTACACCATATTTAATGTCAGATAATTCTGATGTAATATTATTATAGCAGACACACTCTGTTCTTCAGTTTCAGTGGAGTGACAGGCCCTGAAAGCCAATTGAAAAGGTTCATATCGTCTTCTTCTATATAGGTTGAAAGTTATTGATACACAACTCTCTCTTGTACTTTAGAAAATAACGAAAGATTAGAGACTGGTTGACAGTAAAGAGTCCCTGGATCGAGGAGTGGTTTCTTTTCTTTTTTTTCTCTCTCCCCAATAGTAGCCGGCTAATTACCCCACTCTTCCGAGCCATCCTGGTCGCTGCTCCAACCCCTCTGCCGATCCGGGGAGGGCTGCAGGCTACCACATGTCTCCTCCGATACATGTGGAGTCGCCAGCTGCTTCTTTTCACCTGACTGTGAGGAGTTTCACCAGGAGGATGTAGCACATAGGAAGATCACGTTATTCCCCTAAGTCCCCCCCCCCCCCAAATAGGCACCCCAACTGACAAGAGGAGGTGCTAGTGCAGCAACCAGGACACATACCAACATCCAGCTTCCCATCCGCATACACGGCCAATTGTGTCTGTAGGGACGCCCGACCAAGCCGGAGGTAACACAGGGATTCGAACCAAAGATCCCCGTGTTGGTAGGCAACGGAATAGACCACCACAGAACAGACCGTCATGCCACCTGGACGCCATAAGGTGTGGTTTCTTAAGTAGAGGTTTGACCACAGCTGTCATATAAATAAATAAATAAATAAAACTGCTGGGAACAGTGCCAGTAAATTATAAATTAATGTCTAGCACTGTAGGTCTTAGGAAAGGCCAGAGGTATTTAAAAACTTTTGCTGGTAATGGGTCAAGTAAGCAAGTAGTTGGTTTAGAAGCTGAGATGAGCTTAGTCAAAGTACAAAGAGAGATAGTCTCAAAAACATTAATAACAGGGACTACCAGTAACCCTTTGTATCGCTATGAATTTGGTAAAAAAAAAAAAAAGTAGCTGGAGTTGAACTAATTTTATTTATGATCTCATCAACCTTATTACAGAAACATTCTAGAAACTCATGGGCCGTGAATGGTGAGCAGCTAATGGACGGCGGCTTTTTAGTAAATGTAGCTACAGTGTCCAACAGAAATATGGGATTATGTTTTGTTAATACTAAGTGAGAGAAATATGCTGCTTTTGCAGCAGGAAAAGCACACTAGTATTTCTATAAACACTCATGTCAGCATAGGTAAAAAACTTCCAATTTTGATTTTTGCGATTTATGTTCCAGTCTGCTGCACGCCCAGTTAAGAGCATGTGTCTCATCGGTAAACTAGGGTGTAGGCCTCTTTAGTCACCTAACTGGTAGTGAGAGGTGCAACTGAACTGAGAAGACAAGAGCGCATCACATTTATGTCACTAGAGAAATTTTCAACAGAGTCTGTCCCTACAGTGAAGGGAGCCAAGACTTCAGGCAGCTGCGGGCCAATTGCAGCTACAGTGGATGGATTAATGGGGTGAGTGGCAATTACATCTGTGCCAACATTATCAGGGCAGGCCAATAATGCTTCAAATTTAATGAGAAAATGATCTGACACAGCAGATGTGGTTGGCAAGACAGTCTGATTAGAAACAGCTATCCCTTTAGATAAAACCAAATCAGGGGTGTTACCACTGCAATGAGCTAACTCTTAAACAAAATGAGCAAACCCAAAACTATCATAAAGCAACAGAAAGACTTTACTTGGAGAATTAGCAGCCTTAATCAGATGAATATTGAAATCACCAAGACTTAGAATCTCATCAGAATGAGTAACAAGACCTGAGATAAATTTTCCAAATTCCACAAGAAATAGCAATGGCCAGGAGGTCGATAAGAGTATCACAATCTGGACTGAGCAGAGTCTGTTCATGGCTGAGAGAGATGGACTTAGAATAAGAGCCTCAAAAGATTTGAATTTAGATTGAAGTTTACAAGTTAAATTGAAAATAGACTTACATTTTAAGGTGACACCCACACATTGTTTATTTGCCCGAGCTACATGGGCATAAATATAGTCAGGTGGGGAAGCTTCATTTAAGGGAAGGAAAACATTTGGTTGCAGTCATGTTAACATAACCCAATCATATCAAAACTATATTCAAGAATCAAATCATTTATTATTAAGGCTTTGGTTGACAGTGAGCTGATATTTATAAAACCAAATTTAAGCATATTGTTGAAGTGATCATTAGTAGGCAGAACTTCAAAGCTACCAATAGATCAAATATTAATTGGAATTAGACACCTGGTGTTATTAGTTGACGATTTTGAAGACCTATGTTTTTAACGATGTGTGGTCACACATTTGATAACAGAGTGGTGACTACGGATAGAGCCAAGGTAGTGCATTTTTAGATAAATCTATTTTATCAGCAATCGGATAAAAAAAAAAAAAGATTCCCATAATAGTAAAAATGCTGAATATTGGACCCGATAATTGGCCAGGCCGATAACCGGTCGACCCCTAGCCTATGCCAACATTATTGGCCTCACCCTGGCTGTGTCGATTTACACCCTAAGGGTCATGGATGACGGTTATCAAAAGGTGCAGGTACATGGAAGCTAACAAGCACATTTACAAATTCACACATTTGTAGATATTTTGAGGTAGAGAAATCACAGCTCTGTCCACATGCATGGGGATATAGCCATAACCAACAGATGCAAATTGAAAAACAAAAAAACAAAAAAAAACATTCCCATCCATAAGCTAATGCATAAGCTGGGGTTTTGCAACCCTGAAAAATGCATAAATTCAAGCAAAATGTTTCAAAGAACCCTAATCTGACTTTCACCAGTTTTCTGTTTCTTTTTTATTTATTTATTCATTTTTTTTCATATACATAAAACACCTCATCACCCTAAATCTGGTCTGTCATGAGAACTCTGGGGCATAGCACCCCCCAACCCCAACACACCTTTTCCAACTTTGATATTTAATTTCTCGCCAAGTCATCATGACCTCTGCCTTTGACTGAATCCTTGGCTGGAGATCTGAAAAAAAAAAAACTGAGCCTTCCTAGAGTGTTTGTGTGTCCCCTTTCTAATAAAGCACAGCCAATGATTGGATGCTCAGTAGAAAGGGACAGGCTGAGATGCTCTCAGGATTTGTGTTTGCCAATACTCACCACTTAGTGCTCGGCCAAACGATACTGACAGAATGTTAATGCTAGTTAGGTGATGGGTGCCAATACCCAACTCTCTATTAAGTTTTCCACTAGAGCAGATGCCATCTGTTCCTGTCTGTCAGAGCCACATGTCCCCTTTCCCTTTGAGCTCGGCCTTAAAGGGAGCCATCCTAAATGAGGCACGAATTAACAGATTTTTCCTCAGCTTGCTGTAACTGCTATGTTTCTATTTTCAAAAGCCAGCACAGTTGGGAAAAGGAACATCTTATGGAAAATAAAGAGATGAATAAATAAATAAAAACAAATAAATGTTTCACCAATGTAAAATACACCAGCTTCTTGTACCTTCATATTTTCCTCTAGAAATTGATTTCCATAAGGCAGATGAGCCTCGGCATATCTGTCAATCCCTACATAAACTGAGAGGATGAAACTCTATTTTTCTATTTTCCCTGGAATATTTGTTTGCTATAAAAGTAGGAATGTGTGTGCAGGTGTAAAAGTGTGTGTGTGTGTGTGTGAGAGAGAGAGAGCGAGAGAGAGTGTTAAAGCACAGTGACATAGAAACAGGCATACCAAAAATTGTATAAAAAAATTTGCATTCTAAAAATATGGAAAAAAATCGTGTATTTTTCTGAAATGAAAGTGAAAAAAACTTACATGCAGTCTTTTCTTTATCTCTCTCATTCTCTTGTCTCTCGCTTTTTCTTGTGATGGAACCTGCGAGCAAAAGACAGCGGGCCTGCATGAGTGACAAAAGAGAAGGCAAGAGATAGTCAGAGAGAATTTACCTTTTTGAAGTATGCAGCGTTATGTTTTCTCACTGGAAGCTACAGACAATCGCTATTTCGCTTCCTCCTCTGTTTTGAGGAAGGCGAACTTTATCAGAGACAACACACCATCAGCCTTCATCAACTTGTCAGTGCCAGAAAGCAACGTGTCTAGTTCCACTTTCTTCTTCCAACAGTCAGTCTATTTCCAAGCAGAGGGTGACTATTCACACACACACACACACACACACACACACACACACACACACACACACACACACACACACACACACACACACACACACACACACACACACACACACACACACACAGAGTATCATTACATCAACTTTGCCTCCTACATCATCCGGTGGGTATTATCATGTATATATGTATGACTATTTATTTTTGTCGTTTCCCTCTCTGCCTGAGCATGGCTAGACTGTAAACCTTATCAAACATTCTGTCTGATCAAAACCTATGAATTATGAATAGAGGAACAAACAAATGTGTGCAAGTGCATTTGTGAGGCATAGAAAGAGAGAGAGAGAGGGAGACAATGAAACTGAGAGCTTGAGTTTGATCAGAATTAATGAGTTATGATAATGAGAAGAAACAATTGTTTGATAGCGGGTGAGGAAGTTATGGGGGCATTTCATTTGAGGCCGAGGAAAAGAGAGAATGAAAAACAAGAGGAAAAGCATCTCATGTGCATTTTTACCCAGTTCGAATATGACTGATTGGGTTCATAAGTGTGTGAGTGCTTGCTCACTCATACAATATGTGTGTTTGCATATGTGCATTTACATTGTGGGTAAGTATGGATGTGAGTCTAAAGTTTTTAATTATGCTGGATTTATGAAATTGTGAAGATGTCGAGATACGTATGCATGTATGTACACTTGTGAAGAGAGAGAGAGAAAACCACATTGAAAGACAATCCCTTGTTTTAAGTGAGAGTATATGTCACTGCCACTCTGTTGTGTCATCAATGGCTGTTATTGTAATGTAATTGCTATGTGCCTTAATTCACGCAATATTTTATTTCTGTAATGTTTCCATGTTCGAAGCATGTGTGCGAAAATATAGGTGACCTCTGTAACTTTATCAGTAAAGCTGTACCAAGCAGGAACGCTCTAGGCAAGACCAACTCTTCTTATGTCATGCCTTGTAGAGGCAAATGTTGTTCAGTCAGTAAAGATTTAAGCACCTTATTTTTCTTTTTAAAGTAAAGTCCTCTTGGATCACCCTAAGTCACAAATACACTCTTAGAGGGTTTCATGTTCACACAGTGAGAAACAGCAAATGCAAATGGAAGACCCTTAATTGAGGTGAGGAAAAACTCCACATAAAAAAAAAAATCAGGGAAAAAAATGGGAGAAACTCCATCAGGCGCATCAGAGGAGGGATTATACTTTCAGGACAGATAGGTGTCCAATAGGTCCCAAGTGGGCAAGCTGGACAATGCAGAAACAGAGAGAGAAATAAAACTTTCAATGAAATCACTTAAAGGAATATTTCAGATTTTTGGAAGTCTAAATCCCTATTATATACTCTCCACTCATGTACCACATAGGTAGGTTAATTTTCAAAAATCCATCTGTTTCTTCATACTGGATACATGGTGCCAGCTCTCTACAGTTCAGTGCAATTAATGGAGGACAGATCCAAAGTCCTAAGGTAACATGATGCTAAAGTAGTCTATCAGTGAATCTAAATGGTCATATTAAAAGTTTATATTTGTTTTTATTGCTAAATTCCCTCTTAGTCTTTGCTTTGTTGTGTCATTGCAGAGTGACTTCTGCTAGTAATTGTTTGTAGGCTGTTGCAGGAGGTAGGTCAGTATGAAACTCTTAAACCAAAGTCTTATATTCCGGTTCCAGTTGTCAGCTGCAGTTTTTTTGTTTGTGGCTCTACTTACTTTTAGCTTTCAACAACTTTTAATAACCCCTTGAGACCTTTGGATTATTTTTAGCAATTTTACAGTTTGCCTATTTTATGGATCTTTACCTGATCATTGATTGCTACACTTACTCCCTGCACTCCTTGCGAGAACTGTGTGAACTCAACTCTCAGCTGATGGAGCTAATGGCTAATGGAGCTAACTTTCTTTTATGCATACATCTATCAACTGGTTTAATATTACTATGCCTTGCAAGGACTGCCTAAAAGCTACAAATGACATTACACTCCTCAAGGGTGATATAAAATGGCTCTCAGATGAACTGCGAAAAAAGGACTCTCTATTATTCGATTTTATTGACACTGCAGCCTCACAGTTCAAAATGATCTCACTTATGAACTCAGTCATCTCTGATACCATCCTCTGGGACCCATTATCTTGTTGCCAGCCCTCCCCTGCTCTACTCTCAGCTCACAGATTACCAATTAGAGGGTGGTGGTCAGACGTGGCAAGATGGAAAGACCCTGAGCTGCCTCGCCTACATCCATAAAGCTCTCACGTCATTTTAGATTACAACTGGCTGATGCCATGGTTCACCCTGTTTATGCCCCCATGGCCATTGCTTTTCTCATGGCGGATGTTGCCCCTTCCCACGTGTAACTGGTCCCTGCTCCAGCTGGAACTACTCCCACTGCAACGGCTGCTGCGGTAGCAGACCCATCTCCCACTGCTCTCACTGCGGATCCTCTTGCATGGCTCCCCCTACACCGCCCTCCTCAGCATTCAGGCAGGTTGGTCACTCCGAGTCCCAGTGCCGCTTCCTCAGCCAAAATAAATAAATAAATAACCTCTTCTCCCACGACTGTCCCTGACAGCACTGTCAATCAGCCCCCCCCCCCACACACACACACACACACTACCTTGATCATTGGGAACTCCATTGTCCAAAATATCCGTTTTGTACATGTGGTCACGCGCTGCTTTCCTGGAGCCCCTACTCCTGACACCCTCGAGAAATTCCCTGGACTCCTTGAATCATTTCCAACAGTTGTGAGAATAATAGTCCATGTCAGCTCTTCTCTATGGATTGCCATCTTGTTGTGGTGGAGAAGCTTGCTTGGTCCTGAGATCCCAAGAGCAATGCTGTTTGGAACTATATTCTTGGTAGGGTCACCCATGGTAGTAAGATCAAGGGGGAAATCCCTGACAAAGAGCAATCCAACCAAGACTTCAGCGGTGGAACAGGCGCAGGATGATGGCTGAATTTAGGGAAGCATCACAACGGCTGGGAAGGCGGATGAAGGCTGCGACAGAAATGGGTCCCCAGTTGTCTTGGACTCCATGTCACTGGATCCTGACCCAGATTTGTCAAGGACCATGTGGCGGCTGTCTGTGCACCAGTCTACCCATGTTAAAAAAGTCACGCACAGGTGTCCTCCATAAAGTGAATTCACCCTAACGTCCCAGATTAAGTCCTATGGTGACCGGCAAGTGGTGATGGGGACTGGATTGTGAGATCTGGAAGCCCTAGTCATGAGCCGGCACATCTGGTGATGGGTGCTAGATTCAGCTGCTGGGCTCTAGGAATGAGGTAAAAAGAGCCCTTCAGTATCTGCGCCCACAACTGAGCAGCAGGATCACTCTGCTCACCCCACCTGGGTAAGGGGCTAGAAAAGGTGCCCTAAAAATAGCTTGCCTCAAACCTCCTGACTGGATTACTGCATCCAGAGGGATCACCACTTGCAGTCAAAAACATAGAAACATGAACTTTAGAGCCTGGAATGTGAGCACCCTGATGGATAGTACAACCAGTAACAGGCCAGAGAGAAGAACCACAATCATAACTAGAGAACTGAAGAGATGCCATATTGACACAGCTGCCTTTCTGAAAGATGATGAGTAGACAGAGGGCAACTGAAGGAGGAGAAGGGTGGCTACACTTTTTTTCTGAAAAGGAAAAGCTGCTGATGAGCCCAGGACCCCTGGCGTTGGATTTGCCATCAGGAACCAGACCATCAGCCACCTGTCTGAACTTCCTGTGGGGATCAGTGAGTGTCCATCGAAATCCGCCTGGTTCTTGCCAACAGCCAGACAGCAACAGCTGTGAATGCCTATGCTCCTACTTTAGACTCTGAAGAGGAAGTAAAATATACTTTCTATGCCTGTTTCAATGAGACACTGTCAAGAATCTCCAAGGAGGATAAGATTATTCTCCTAGACTTCAACACCAGGGTTCGCCCAGATCAACACCTCTGGAAGGGCCCTATAGGAAAGGAAGGCATCAAGAGCATCCACTCCAATGGAGTTCTGCTTCTTAGCACATGTGTTCATTATGACCTCACCATCACTAACACTCTGTTTTGCCAAAAGAACAAATTTAAGGAATCTTGGAGACACCCCTGCTCCAAACAGTGGCATCTCCTTGACTATGTCATTGTGCGAACCAGGGACCACCATGATGTGAACATCATGAGGGCTATGATCAATGCAGATGATGTCCATCAAACTCAAGAGGAAGAGGAGGGTTCAAAAGAAGCAGATCTGGCCAAGACTGAACCTTGAAAGCCTGAATGAAACTGCCACCCAACAGCGTCTTGAGGTCTCTCTTGGGGACACCCTCCAACAGGAATATCTTGGGGATACTGAGAAACACATCAGCAGTCCGAGCTGACAAAAGGTGTTTTTAATCTTCCCAACAGTTGTGGGAGAAAAAAAAAACACTTTCATATCTGGCCCAATTCCCACACTGGGAATATTGTCAGCACATTTCCATCTGTATCCTTGAAGGCCCTAACCTGCTGCACATCCTCCCCAGCTTGGTCTCTCTGTCTAGCCAATTGGTACAAGTCCTTTTCTCCTTCCTTAGTGTCAATCCGCTCATACAACTCACCATACGCCTTTTCCTTTGCCACCTCTCTCTACACGTTATGCCGCATGCAACCCGTACCTTAACTCCTTTGTACTTTCTTCATTTCTCTGACTATCCCACTTCTTTGCCAACCTCTTCCTCTGAATACTTTCATGTACTTTCTCATTCCACCACAAAGTCTCCTAGTCTTTCTTCCTCTGTTTAGATGACACACCAAACACCTTCCTAGTTGTCTCCCTCACTATTTTTTACAGTGGTTGCCGAGCTATCTGGCAACTGTTTGCTACCACCCAGTGCCCGTCTTAACTCCTCCCTGAAATCCACACAACAGTTTTCCTTCTTCAACTTCTACCATTTGATCCTTGGTTCTGCCTTCACTCTCTGCCTCTTCTTGCTCTCCAAAGTCATCCTACAGACCATCATCCGATGCTGCCTAGCTACGTTCTCCCGTCACCACTCTGCAGTCTCAAATCCCTTTCAGGTCGTGTCTCCTGCATAAGATATAGTCCACTTGTGTGCACCTTCCTCCACTCTTATACGTCACCCTGTGTTCCTCCCACTTCTTGAAGTATGTATTCACCACAGCCTTTTCATCCCTTTCACGAAATCCACCACCTTCTGTCCTTCCACATTGCTCTGCTTGACACCATGCATGTTCATCACCTCCTCATCATGTCTGTTTCCTTCACCAACATGCTCATCGAAGTCCGGTCCAATCACCACTCTCTCTTTCTTGGGTACACTCTCCACCACTTCAATCCAACTCTCTCCAGAATTCTTCTTTCTCTCCCGTCTCAAACCCAACTTGTGGGGCATATGCACTGGTGATATTCAACATCGAACCTTCGATTTCCAGCACCATACTTATCAACCTGTCTGACACTCTCTTCACCTCCAACACACTCCTGACATACTCTTCCTTCAGAATTACCCCTATCCCATTTTGCCTCCCATCCGTACCATGGTAGAAGAGTTTAAACCCACCTCCTGTGCTCCTGGCCTTACTCCCCTTTCACCTGGTCTCTTGCACACACAGTACACCTACCTTTCTTCTTTCCATCATATCAGTCAGCTCTCTCCCTCTACCAGTCATAGTGCCAATATGCAAAGTTCTGACTCTCACCTCCACACTGCTACCCTTCCTCCGCCTCTGGGCATGCCTTCCCTCTCTCCTTTGCCCAACTGTAGCACAGATTCCACTGGCACCCTGCTGGCCAACAGTTCCGGTGGCAGTCATTGGTAAACCGGGCCTCGACCGATCTGGTATGTAAATATGATTTATGATCCACACATTTGATTTGTCAAAGGTTTTACACCAGATGTCCTTCCTGACGCAACCCTCCCTATTTATCCGGACTTGGGATCAGCATTAAGAATGCACTGGCTTGTACATCCTCAGTGGCTGGGTTAAAAAGAAAAAGTCAATGAATAATCTGCTTTGCCTTGAGAGGTCTTATTAGGGAGCCCGCCACAGGCATGTACTATACATGAGGGAATAAAATCAAATGTGGATGTCTGTGCTCCAAGTCTGGAATTAGATAAATTACTGTAAATTATTGTCCATTGTCAAAACGGGGCTAAAGGACTTCTACCTTAGTTGCTATATGTTCTTCCTATTCACATGTAGGGACCAATTTTGTAGATCAGTGGGGATAAATGGTCAATGGCAATGAATACTTGCTGAAGGCACTGATTACCATTATTGCCCATTGATCCAAATTGTATGGCTGATGGCTTGGTTCAAATTAAATTGGAAGGGCTTGCTTTAAACTTTTTTATTGATAGCAAGAAACACTATAACAATATGTCTTTATAACTCACGTCGTGTCTAGATGAGACCACTTTCCAACATGTGATTGAGTCACAGAGAAGGCTCGTAGTGAATTCAGGGGGTGGGGGGCAGCCAGGAACCAATGCAACCGGGATGCGAACCTGTGTCTCCTGCACCATGGGTGACTACGTTAACCAGTCGACGAAAGGGTCCAACCCATTAGCCAAGGGCTAGCAAGTCTACTTATCCGTGATCGTTACACTATCCCCCTCCTTCGGGAAGCGCGCCCCTGCGCTTCAGCATATATGCTCCCCCACACTTCTGGGCACACATGCTTCTGATGGTCTCACGGTCCCACCATCCCACTTCTGACACCAACCCGTTGTGTACTGACAGTTCATTTCTCATGGGGAAAAACTCTCTAACAGTCCGGTTTGTTTTACATGTGTTCTGGCCATCCAAACTGTATGTACCTGATTAGGGCTTATAGCTTGTCATTTGCTGCTGTGGCTGTTCTGATGCTGTCAATCTTCTGCTCTGTAGCTGGCATGCCGTCGATGATGGATGTGATATAGCACTCTACTTCTGTGTGTGTCTTGGCTGTTGTCTCTCAAGGGGCTCCTGGTCAGGGTGTCCACCATGACCAGGGTCTTGCCAGTAGCATACTCCGCCGTGGGGTTAAACCTCATCTGGCAGCAGATGGGTATATTGTCCAGATCCTTTAAGTTCATCAGCAGGACTAGGAGTTTGTGATCCCTGATCAACTTGAATCCCCCTAGACCATTCAGATATTTTCCAAACCTTTCACAGGCCCAGACACTTGCCAGACACTCTTTCTAAATCTGAGCATACCTGGTTTCTGCGACACTCAGATGTCGGGAGTAGCATGCCACAGGCTTCCAGTCCAAACTGTGGACCTTTATCAGCACACCACCAACGCTGTAGCTGCTGGGCATCTGCAGAGACTGCCGTGGGCTTGTGGACATTGTAATATGTTAGGATAGGTGAGTTTGTGAGGAGTATGTCTGTGAATGTTCTCATTCATCCAGGTCATGGTTATCCAAAGGAGTTGAACCAAGTGCAACTGGACTTGGTATATATCCGTGAAGACATTTCGCCTCTCATACAAGCGGCTTCCTCAGTTCGTGCCTTTCTGACTGGACCAAGCTAGTCTGACTGGCTAGTGGTCACAGCAATTTGCATATGAAACCGATCTTTGGTTTCGGTTGTTATACCACTGTATTGTTTATAAGGGTGGGGAAACCTGCAGTCAGTTGAGACTGCAGAGGTCACTTAGATGAGTGATGAAATGTTTCTTTCTTAATAAATGTTGCGTCCAGATAAACTGATTCAACTTTCTGTAACCAGAACAAGTTGTGAATAATGGGAATGGAGGAGAAGTAAAGTGAAGTGTCTGAGAGGCAATATAGACAAAGGAAGCAGCATGGGTTAAACAGAATAATTCAGAGCTATTTTCTAAGGCCCGAAGATAGAGAAGAGCAGGTCAAGTGATTGGGTCTCTTTCGTAGAGCTGCAAAGGCACAGGAACTGATGCAAGGCTGTGTACGTGTACATGTGCGTGACTATGTCTTAAGCAGATGAGACTGGAAGAAAAGAAAGAAAGCCACTTTATTTTGTCATTGAACAGTTGTATGGTTACAATGAAATTTGTTTTCTGCATTTAACCCACCCTATTGTATAAGAGTAGTGGGCAGCTGTCATGCAGCATTGGGGGACCAACTCTAGTTCTTTTTCCTATTGCCTTGGTCAGGGGCACATGCAGGAGTTTTAACCCTAACATGAATGTCTTTTTTTTTTCTTTCAAATATTCTGTTTGCCAGCTACCGAAACATTCAGCTGAGTGTTGACAACTCATCCAAAATACCACACATTGCATACTTAGTAGAACTAAGAATAGGGAAGACTTTAATAATAATAATAATTATTATTATTATTACAACAGTATTATTATAGCTGATAACTATTATTATTATTATTATTACAACAATATTATTATTATAAGTGATAACCGATGCCTTAAACCATCCTATATCAAGCTGAGAACATTGAATGACTACAGCGGGGTACTTATGGGAGAGCTTGTTTAGTGTGAATTTCTGTATATTAAATAATCAGTGCAACAGCTATATTCAGAGGCTTAACATCCAACTACTCCGAAAAGGACAAAAGGCAGGTACTAGGTGTGTTGTGACAAATGATAGTGCCAATGAGCCAACTTCATGTAATTTGAGTGATCTAAATGGCAGGAGGAAGAAATATGAAGGGAAATGTCAGACACAGGCAGGGAGCATCTAGTTGAGCTAGAGATGAGGTGTAACAAGCTCCTCAAAGATATCTAAATACCATACATTGATTATTCAACATGTGCTTCTGCCTTCCAGTTAAGTGTTATCTTTTTAAATTTACTTATTTTCTAAATATGCATTCATGACCTTTTCCCTGTCTCTCCTATTGTAGGTCACAGAAGTAAACGATGTATCCCAAAACTGTATGTTCCTTTGAAGAGTTGCAGCAAACCTGAAAATGTCACTGTGAAAAAGACATGGTGAAATACAATATGTTCTATTGATCCTGAATGATAGAACCTCCTGAAAATAAACGTGACACTTTCAAAAGATGTGATCATATGAATAACTGTTTCAAATGCTCAGTATCTTTTTTAACAGCTCCATGTTACATGTTATTAACACATTTGTGTATGCCTTTAAAGAGATCAAGGTCATTGCATACAGAAAGGGACATCTGTTAACACTTTATTTTACAGAGGTAAGTTATTATCAGAGGTAAATTCAGGAGAAATTGGATATAGTGTTGTAATTAGATAGTAGTCATTGGTTAAAAAGCAATGGATAGGCTGAAAATACATATATAATATATATATTGCAATGTAGAGACTAATTGCTAGTAGCTAGTGGGTATAGTAGGAAACTGGACACAAAAGTGGGTTAACATTAATATAGCAGTGAAATTATTCTGTTAATTTCTCATTTATAACATGTAGATAGATCTGCAGTTACAGTGTAAATATATCTGTAGGAAGTGAGGGGTAAGGAGACAAACTACTTAGTAAAGTATCTGCAAATATGTGATAAATTGCAGGTCAAAAGCCCAGTAGCTACACTAAAACTAACAACAACCATCATTTAAAGTACTGATATTCTGGTCAAGTACGAAGAAACTTAGCATTAGAAACCACCAATTACAGTGTAAATAATGTGTAATTACAGAAAGAATGGGCTGTAAAATGAAGTCTGTACACTTGGGCTAATTACCATTAAATTAACAGTTTAAAAACTCCAAATATTATATTAACATTATATATTGGGCAGCATAGTAGCCTAGTGGTAACCGCTGTTGCCTCACAGGAAGTAGGTCCTATGTTCGAAGCCTGGGGTTGTCCAACCTTGGGGGGTTATCACAGATTGTCCTCTGTGTGGAGTTTGCATGTTCACCTTGCGTCTGTGGTGGGTTTTCTCCGGGTGCTCTGGTTTCCCCCCACCATCAAAAGAAACATGCATGTAAGGGTTTACACTCCTGTCTGTGCCCCTGACCAAGGCAATGGAAAAAGACCTGGAGTTGGTCCCTGGGTCCAGCATGAAGGTGGCAGCCCACTGCACCTTGCTACACAGATCACATCACAACTAGGATGGGTTAATTTGCAGTAACTGAATTTCCCCAAGGGGATTAATAAAGGAAACTTAATCTTAACTGAATCGTAATAGCACGCAATTACTGATATGACGAGCTGCAAATTGAAGCAAAATGAAGTCTGCCCACTCTTGGAAACTGCCAAATTCTGTTCCTCCCGCTGACTCCCCCTGCTGGACTCATCTGTCATCGACCTTCTCGCCGGCAGTTTTCCCTCATACTATTATTAGGCACTGTGCGTCTCATCCATACTCAACACGACATATCTAATAGCACCAACAAATATCTGGAGCAAATATCTGCATTCTGCGTCTCATTTGTTGTACTCCTATTGGTTTTAATTCTGCTTTGACACCAAACAATTTTGGCCTCTTGAATGTGAGACTTCTGGGTAATAAGTCCTTTATCATTAATGATTTTATTGTTTCTAATAATCTGGACTTTTTTATGATTACTGAGACATGGCTGTCCCCAGGGGACATTGTTCCCTTGATTGAGGCTAGGCCCCCTGATTTTTCATATTTTCATATTCCCAGGCCCTCTGGTAGAGAGGGTGGCCTAGCAGTTTTTTATAAGTTAGATCTTAAGGGCCATCCTGTTACTTTTGGTAAATTTATCGTATTTGAGGTTTTTAGTTTTTTATTCACTGGTCCTCCCCCTTTACTCTGCATCATTATTTATAGGCCCCCTATTTCGGTTAGTTTTATCTGCGCACCTACTGCACACCTGCCCAGGTGTTAAATTTGGCCTCTTCTACCTGGCTGACTCCACAAGTTCACTGATCCAGCTGCTGTGGTTGACTTTGTTAACAGAGACTTGAGGAGGGCTTCCCCTCCAACCCAGAGTGACGGGCTTGGTGCTGACACTTAACCTCCACTCAAAATATCCTTTGACAGCCAATATTCATAAACTTATGTTGCAAGAACCTTTTCAATACAATTTTTATATAGGATGTATTCAGTTTTGTTTTTGTTTTTTCCAATAAATCCCTTAAATTTATGTTAACTGGACCTTTCTAATACAATTTCCTGGTAGGGTGTATTCAGTTTCCCCCCCCAATAATAATAATAATAATAATAACAATAATAGTAGTAGTAGTAGTAATGATACATATTATTTGTGGGCACCTTTCAGAGCACTCAAGGACACCTTACAGAACACAATAAAAAAAACCAAAAAAAACAAGCAAAACTATCAGACAGATAAAATCAAAACAAAGCAGGGTAGACAATAAAAAGTTAATACAGCAGATAAGTATAAAATCATCATCAGCACAAAACTCAATGAAGCATGAATCAGACTGAAAATGCCAGTTTGAAAAGGTGCGTTTTGAGATGGGATTTGAAGGTTGAAAGAGAGTCAATATTGCAAATTTCTTGTGGGAGAGAGTTCCATAGGTGGGGGGCAGAATGACCAAAGGCTCTAGACCCCATGGTAGTCAAGTGGGCCAATAGTGTTGTGAGTTGGAGAGCAGAAGACGATCAGAGAGTGCAGCAGGGCATATGGATATGAAGGAGTTCAGAAAGACATGAAGGATCTAGGTTATTAAGGGCCGTAAAGGTGAGAAGCAGGATCTTGAAGTCAATATGGTATTTAACAGAGAGCGAGTGGAGTTGCTGAAGAACAGGAGTGATATGATCTATGGAAGGAGTTCTGGTAATGATAGAGGCAGCTGAATTCTGGACCAACTGAAGTGTATGAAGACACTTGAGGGGAAGACCAAAGAGGATAGAATTGCAGTAGTCAATACGGGGTGTAACCAGGGTGTGAATGAGTATGGTGGTGCTTTTAGATGTAAGTGTCAGGCGAAGATGATTAATATTGCGCAGGTGGAAGTACGCAGACCGTGTAACATTGTTGATGTGAGCTTCAAAAGATAATGTGCTGTCCAAGTATCCTTTCTATCGCCTTCTATGTATGTTTGAGGAGGAGGTTTATTTATTTATTACTTATTCACTTGGTTTTTATGAGAAACACTGTAGGCCACAAGCTGACATGCTGCCTGTGTTTTTGGTTTAACACACCTTATATAATTTGCCTATATTGGTAGGCTGTGCTTTTTATTTATTTTTTTATTTACTACTATTTAATTGTAAATACCTCGGCTTGGAAGGAGCTTTAATAGGCTACTAGGTATTCTATGTTTCTTAGGCAGTACTTAGGAGCTTGTATGGGGGGGTGTACGTGTCTTGTTTGGGAAGATGCTTCAGCAGGTGGGAGAAAGTTCATTAGTTCACTTGTTCTTTGGTATGTGTGTTGTGTTTGGTATTCTTTTTTTCCCCTCTTTTATTCTATAGAAATAAAAACATTGAAAATACAACACACATATACCAAACAAACAGTGAAATAAAACATTTTACAAACCCATCAAACTACAGAATCAAAGATTACAACACAGGTCAACAAAAACAGAAAATGGTGAGGTAACCTGTAGGCCTTGGCATGGCTTCCAGCCTACAGACCCACCCCCCCACCAAATCAAAGAAATCAAACAAACAATACACATGTAGCACACACAGTATGCTGTTTAACTAAAATCTAACATTACCCTCCCTCCTTCCCAAATCACAACAAAAGCTCCCCTCTACAAATCCACCAACAAACTCTTCTCTAATATAACCATACAACATATTAACATCTCTTTCCATTATACCCCTACATTATACCCCTATATAATGGGCTACATTCCTCCTTAGCTTGGCAGCAAACCTTGGATGGCTTAAAACATAATTTAATAAATTAACATTACATCGTTTCACTTTGCCAGTCACCCCAAACAACCACAATTCTCTCCATTCCATTCTGTCAACAAACCCACCTCTCCAACATCTACTTATTAATTCCTCCATTTTCAACATGTATCCCTCCAGCTCACAACATTCAACAAACTAATGCATAAATGTTTCCTCTCCCACAACACACACATCACATTCTTTTCTCACATCCACATCAAACTTACTGATTATTAAATTATTGAACACCCTATTGTGCCTTAATTAAAAAAAAACAAAATCAAAATTCTCACATTCAACAGTTCCACTTGACTCTCAGATTTCTCCATATCCTCCCTACATCCATCTCATTCATAACCCTCTCCCACACTTTCTCCGCAACCGGTCTTCTCACTTCTTCCCCTTGAACATCTATACACCACTTTCGTTTTCACATTCATCAGACTCACTCTCCTCTCTCCTTCTCCTACACACATGTCTATCTCGCCTTCCTCATCCAACACAGCCTCTCTCTCAATCATACTGACCCATTCTCTCGACATCCCCCACTGATCTTTCCAAATATCCTCTCTGCCGTTCCCAACCACATTCCATCACCCCTTCCCCTCACTTCATCTACCAGTACCTGTGTCCTCATAAACCCTGGCACATACTCATTGACTAAATCACTTATCTTTCTAAACCCCGCTCTCCAAATCACCCTGTTGTAGATTGTGTTCCCCTCAAATGTAATTTTTGGATTTAAAAACACTGGTTGTTCCCACACCTGCTTCACATTCTTACATTCATACTGCACACATTTCACAAACTCTCCCCATGCTTTCAAAACCTCCTTGGAAGTTTGGTCTTCTAATGGTACTTCAAGTGATATATTCACTTTTTCTCTTTTCAAAAGATGACCCAACAATCTAACTTAAAAGGGCAGTCAGCTGGGAATACACGTAAGCTTTGTAGCTGGAACTGTAAAGGTCTAAACCAACCAATAAAACATAGTAGGGTGCTCCACCATCTCCAGCATTTGGGAGCTCAGGCTACATTCTTGTAGGAGACTAACTTGAAGGTCTTGGATTACTCTAGGCTGCGGAAGGGCTGAGTTGGCCAGTTATATCACTCTGTTTTCCAAAGCAAAGGTACAGGTGCTGCTATTCTAATACACAAATCTGTACCTTTTGTTTCCTCCAATGTCATCTCAGACATCAATGGTAGATATATTATCATCACTGGAAGCTTCTATAATACTAACTTGATTCTTACAATTCAATTCAATTTATTTTCATTAAAAACAATGTGCAGGCACATGTTTACCAACATATAGACACCAAATTGGGATGACAATAACTTTTTTCGCACTTTCTTCCTAAGCTTCCAGATATGTTCTCACACCTTCTTGTCCTGGGGGGGGGGGGGGTTAACTGTTGGTTGGGTCCTTTAGATCGGTCGTCCAGTAAACCTAGCAATCCATCTAAATCTTCTAAAGTTATTATAGCTTTTCTTCAGGAATTTTCTGTTACAGACTTCTAGCATTTTTTTAACCCCACATGTAGGGTGTATACGTGTAAATTAGTAAGGTCTATTAGTAAGGTAACCAGGGTGCCCGGGTAGCGTAGCAGTCTATTCCGTTGCCTACCAACACGGGGGTTCGAATCCCCGTGTTACCTCCGGCTTGGTCGGGCATCTCTACAGACACAATTGGCCGTGTCTGCAGTGGGAAGCCAGATGTGGAGTAGGGTAATTGGCCAAGTACAATTGGGGAGAAAAAAAAAAGGGGGGGTGATAATGTAACCACTTCCTGGAAGCTTTTATTTTGTAATATTTGCAATATTATTTTGTAATACCCTTTTCTTGTGATATGGAGCTTTTATTTTGGGGCCTTTCCAGCAGAATAGAGATCGTATTGAGTCGAAAGAATTGTAAATTAAAGTAAATACACTAGTAAAGAAGGTAATATGACACTACTCTGAAATGTACAGTGTTTATGGTTTCAAAATTAAACACCTGGCTGGAGTGAGAACAAGAAATTGTGAGATTTAATTTGTTTATGACTATGTGCAGTTACATGGGATTTGGTTGATTCAACAGTGAATTAGCTTAAATGTATCACCATCTTAACACTCATGCTAACATTAGCTCCCGCCAGTAAGGTTTAAATAAATGGCTGTAATGCCATGGTAATGCTAGCCTTCTAGCTTTTCATGTGTATGCCATAAGTTATAATTTGATAACTTTGAAAGCAGAAAGGGATATTCTATTTGCTAAGCAAAAATTATTTGAATTGGCCAACAAACCAAATCGCTTCTTAGCAAGTGTAACGGGTAAACTGTACTAATGTAGTGGGGTGTTGCATTTTGTGTGCTGGTATAGGCCTAAGTGAATGTGTGCCCACCTCACAGCATCTCACCCCTTTCTCTCAAGCTAGCAGACAGAATTGGTAGAATGGTCAATTGGAACAATACAAATGTATTTAAACTTAAATCAATAAATGCACTCTTTTCTCACACGAGCGGAGTTTCGTTTAAGTGTCCCAGGACAATAAAATAACCTTATTCATATTTACAGTCTGAAATTCTGTAACCCCCTATCATATTACAATAGTTCATTTACATTTATGGGTACTTATGCCTAATTCGGTACTGTCATTTTAAGAGACCGTGATCCTACGTCAGGCTTGCTGGGCGGTACTCTTCTGCATTACATTCTATGCGAGCTGGCAGATCACCAGTCGTTACCCTGATTGCAAGCCTGAACATTTTTATTTCTTATATTAGCAAACTGGTGTTTGGACACGGCCCACAACCTAGCCATTAAGGTTGCGTCTTCCTGCTATTCCACTTTGGGATCGGATGTGGTCAGCACATTCATCCGTCCTAAATCGTCCATCATCGACTGTGTAGCGCCTATTGTTGGTGAACTCGATGAACTGTGAGCTAGGAAACACTTCACGGATTTATTCAAGTAAGAGTGTTCCAGTAGCCATTCACCTCCTGGATTTATTCAAGTAAAACTTCCAGTTAAGGGCCCCAACAAGATATCTCCTTTTGTTTATTATTTTGTTTATTTGGGTGTTGTGCACAACAGGGGTATTGCAGCGCTGCAACTTATCAGTGTATAATTCATGCTTGTATTTTGCATATATATATATATATATATATATATATTTGTATTTGCGAACCATATTGGTACATACTGTTATTCCCTATCTACATCTATATAAAGTATAATTCCATGCAACTCTACTTACCTTATGCCTCGTCCAGATTATTCACACACAGTCAACTCATACTATACCTGACCTTGCGGTAAAATTATATCCTTATTAAAGAAGGGTTACAATTCCGTTCTAAAATGCTTTACTCTGCTACTGAGAAAAAAGGTGAAGGCAGCTTAAGGCTGCGCTTCCAGAATGTAACCCTAATGCCCTGATTGCCCCTGAAAACCAGACTTTGGATGTTACATCAAACCCGGACTGCAACCTCACCCCATCTGCTCTTCCAGCAATAAAACAAACATTTCACAACAATACACTTCACCGTGGTATTGCAGTCATCATACATTCCGCTGCACAGCTCGTATAAAGTTGCTCATTTTCCACTCGTGTAAACCGTCAACAGTGTCCGTTCCGCTGGATGAACAACGACAGCGCAGCGCTTGTTTTAAAGACGAATTCCCTCTTAAACCCACTGCTAAAGTGGACGAAGTCAAGTGGCAGGGAATACTCACAGGATGGAGGTGGGAGAAAACGGAGGGAGAAACAGCCAAACTTGCCGAACAGGTTCGCTGACGATGCCGCTCCTATACGGTCCGTTCACATCACACACGGCAGCCGTCGCCCATTTCCTTGTGTTTCGACAACGTTATCACAACCAAAAGCAATTTCTCCACGCTCAAACTTCCACCGTCTTCCTTAGTTAGCCGCCACGTTCTTCTTAGCCGCGCAGTCACAGAAGTCCCGCCCTCTGCCACCGTTCCTCTCCTTCCAATAGGCCCACAGTTCCTGACAGTCACTGTTCGGCCAATGAAGTGCCCATCCGTCACCAGCGGCAATTTAACCCTCTACAAGCCAGTCAGTCCCACACGGCTGGCAAGGAATGCTTCTGTAAAGTCCTTTATTTCAGCTATACAGGACGAGAATAACCAAAGCCAAATAAATAATCATCAGATTAATGAGCGCTTCAACATATTTTATGATAATTTATATAGTTCAGAGATGGATTTAGAGAGGCTCAGGGTAGGTTACATCTTAAATAATTTAGCGAATTCGGGGTACAACGCAATCACAGGGACTGCCAGCAGCCGGGAAGCGAACCCGTATCGCCCGCACCGCAGGAGGCATCGCTAACCGCTCGACTAAAGGCTCGTGTAATGTCCGTAGACGCCTTGTCTTACTGACATAAGAATAATTCAAGAACGAGCCGACTTCGTAGGTTCTTAACTGTGTAGCTTTTACTAGCGTTCATCCGACATACAACCTTCATAACATGCGCGTCTAACTTCCTGTCTACGTCACACGCACTGCACGTACATCCGTGAGTAGGTCAAGTTAAACACGTGACCTTTCATTCATTACATCTCCCCCTCTAAGATTATTTTCTAAACATTTCTCTGAACATTTACTGCCAACAATTTTAACCTGTATATCACCCCCCTTTTCACAAAAAATTAAAAATCTCCCACAGTACACAAGTCCATACGCCTCACAAATCCAGCCGGATTGCTGGCTTGCTCACCCTGCCAGAGCGAGTAACATATGGTGTGGAAGTTGGCATTTCTGCTGCTCGGGACTCATCCGTGTTTCCACTCTCCCCTGGAGTGACATGGTCAGGATCCCTGCTGACAAAGGTGAGTGTTTTGGGTGTGGCCAACAGGTGGCGCCTGTTCCTTCTGTAATGTTCACCTTGAGCTGTCTCCACTATGTAGGATCTGGGAGTGGAGCTCTGACTGTGAACAACTGCTGGCATTGTCCATGTTTTCTGTCCATCAGGTTTGGTGAGTACTGCGTCACCCGAGTTCAGTGGGCGCAGTGTCCGCACGCCGTTCCTGCGGTTGTAGTAGAAAGCCTGCCTCGATTTGGCTGCGGCGTCAGCGGTTTTGATCAGTTCCTCTTTAGGCCAGGCCGGTTTCAGGTTATGCTGCAATGTGGGTAAGGTGGTTCTGAGTCTCCTACCCATGAGCAATTCCGCTGGACTGGCTCCAGTGGAAGAAGAGGGTGTAGCTCTGTATGTCAACAGGGCGAGGAGAGGGTCTTCCTGCCTTAATATGCTTTTGGCTATCTGAACAGCCCTCTCTGCCTGTCCATTACTCTGGGGGTAGTGTGGGCTTGAAGTCACATGGATGAAATCATAATCCTCACTGAACCTCCTCATCTCTTCTGAAACTAGTTGTGGCCCATTATCACTAACTACAATTTCAGGAATACCAAAACGTGCAAATGTAGCCTTCAGCCTAGCTACAACCTGACTGCTAGTAGTTGTTGGTAGATTTAGGATCTCCAAAAACCTGGAATAATAGTCAGACACTATCAAGTAGTTTTGCTTTTTGTACTCACACAGGTCTATGCCAACTTTCTGCCATGGTCTGGATGGGAGCTCACTTGACATTAAAGGCTCTTTTCTCTGTGTGTTCTTGTGTTCTCTGCAGAATTGACATTGCTGTATCTTTGTTGTAATGTGCTCTGTCATTTTGGGCCACCACACTGACTGGCTAGCTCTCTCTCTGCACTTAACTATCCCCTGGTGCCCGTCGTGTATTCTGTCTAAGATCACCTCCCTCATCTCTGTGGGAATGACGATACGACTGCCTCTGATGACTAAACCATCTACCGCAGATAACTCCCCTCTCACCTGATAAAAGTCTCTGACTGTCTCCGGCACTTTATCGACATACTCAGGCCAGCCGTGTCTGATGAAGCCCAACACTGTCTGGAGCTGCAGATCCCCATCCGTGCTCTGTTTTATCTCCTGCATCCTTTGAGGTGTGGCAGGCACCTGGCACACGATGGCATCAATGTGCGCTGCAACATCATCATGAGAAGCACCATCTCCGTAGCACTGCTCTGGGCCTCTGGAGAGTGCATCAGCCACAGCTAAAGTTTTGCCTGGTGCGTATTCAGCCACTGCATTGAAACGCATCAGCCTCATTAACAGTCTCTGGCACCTAATGGGCACATTATCCAAGTCTTTGCTGTTCATGAGAGGCACTAGTGGTTTATGATCGGTGACAAGTCTGAAATTGTCAAGCCCAAACAGGTACTTCTCGAACCTTTCACATGCCCAGACGCTGGCTAAGCACTCTTTCTCGATCTGTGCGTACCTTGTCTCTGCGTCACTCAGCCGTCGGGAGCAGTAGGCCACGGGCTTCCAGTGTTCCCCGTGCTGCTGGAGCAGAACGCCTCCCAGCCCGTAGCTGCTGGCATCTGCTGACACCACCGTAGCCTTAGTGACGTCATAAAAGGTGAGTACCGGGGCGGTGGCGAGTGCTGCTTTAAGGTCTTGGAATGCTGTGTTCTGTGCAGGTCCCCACAGCCACTCTGTCGTTGCTTTAAGCAGTTCATAAAGCGGCTGACCTACAGTGGACAGCTCTGGGACGTATTTTGCCAAATAGTTCACCATCCCGAGGAACCTCTTGAGTTCCGTCACGTTCTGGGGCTGAGGAAAGTTCTCTATTCCGGCCACTTTGTCCGGGTCAGGTCTGATGCCTGCCTCGTCGATGACATGACCAAGGAAGCGGACTTGTTTCTGTTTGAACTTGCATTTCGCTTGGTTCAGTTTGAGACCTGCTGTTTCAATGACCCCCAGCGCCTCTCCCCTTGATCACATACACTGGAAAGGAGTATTGTTTCTCCTTGTAGTTGGTTGTGGCTTGGAACTGTCCTATGCAGCTGATGTTTCCACCTGGGCTTATGAAGCATGTGTCAGGAGGTCCCAGTTTTATGTTTGGCTTCAGCTTTTTAAATGTCCCTTGGTTGATAACAGTAGCGTCAGCCCCCGTGTCAATTTTAAAGGTTATTGGTACATCACTTATTGTTAAACTAACAGTCCAATCTTCCTGACTGCTCTCTTTGCCAACTTCTCCCAGAAAGTACAGCTGTTTAACCTCTTCAGTGACTTCTCTCACCGCTTTAGAGTGACATACACGCTCCCAATGTCCCTTTTTATGACACTTGTTGCACTTACTGTTCGTTGCAGGACACTTCCGCTCATCGGTGTGCTGCGTCTTGCCGCACCTCCCGCATTCATCTACTTTGTTGGTTGCCGGACTGCCGCCACCATGACGCTGTCCGCCCTTTTTGTTTTGGCGTTCGTCCCGCCATCGGACAACATTGACGTTAGCCAGCAGGGCCTCTGGTTGGTTAGCTTGGAGGCTGAGCTGCTTTGTTATTGCCTCCGCCTGGCGCACTTGTTCAATGACTTTCACCAGAGTAAGGTCCGCTGTGAGCTGGAACTGACGGGAGAGCACCTTATCTTTTATGCCCACTACCAGACGATCTCTGATATGTTCATCCCTCTTGTCCCCAAACTCACAGTGTTCAGACAGCTCATACAATGTCCGGATGTACATCTCCGCTGTCTCTCCTGGCTGCTGGCTACGTTGATAGAAGCACGCCCTCTCATGTATGATGTTACGGCGGGGAATAAAGTAGCCGTCGAACTTTTTCAGTACGATATCATAGTCCACTTTATCACCCTCCACCGCGAAGTCAAACGAGCTGAATATCTTTTCAGCCTCGCTGCCCATTGCATAAATCAGCGAACTCACTTGAATCTCCCCGTCGTCTTTATCCAGCTTTGTCGCGAGCCTGAAGCGCGAAAACCGTTGTCTCCACTCCGGCCATTCAACGGGGCAGTCAAACTTGAATTCACTCGGCGGATTAAACTTCGGCATGACCGCTCGTGTTCCGATACACAGACTATTCTGACACCATGTAATGTCCGTAGACGCCTTGTCTTACTGACATAAGAATAATTCAAGAACGAGCCGACTTCGTAGGTTCTTAACTGTGTAGCTTTTACTAGCGTTCATCCGACATACAACCTTCATAACATGCGCGTCTAACTTCCTGTCTACGTCACACGCACTGCACGTACATCCGTGAGTAGGTCAAGTTAAACACGTGACCTTTCATTCATTACAGCTCGGACCCGCCACCTAACGGCCAGCGTGTCTACTTATCCATGCACGTTACACTACCCCCCCTTCTTCAGGAAGCGCGTCCCCGCACTTAAGCATATCAGCTCCTTCACGCATCAGGGCGCATACGCTTCCGATGGCCTTACTAGTCCATGGGCCAGACGATATTTCGGTACACTCAAGGTGGCAAAACTTACTTATAATTTTTGAAAGGATCCATGTCTGTAGATGATATTTTGGTATGATAACCATTCCTGAGTGGCAGCTGTATCACAGTTATCAGCTCATGAAGTTAACCACCCGCTAAACTAAATTGCATTTTAGACGCTGGTGCATATCCTGGTTTAGCCTCATGGTCAGGACATTTTTCAATGTTCTATAATATTGTCTTTGGTATCATTTTAAAGGGGACCTTCTTAGCTTTCATTCAAGCCCTGTTGTGGATATTTCTCACAAATATAGAGGTCACTTGAGCTCTTCAACCCGTCAATAACACACATCTTTCTGCAATGTTCGCCTAAACTATATACTTTCTTTTAGCCCTGTGGCATCTAGGAATATCAGGGACACAAAACACAAAAACTGGAATACTCACAGGACTGTAAAGATTCAGGAAATGTATAATATACCCATACTATTTCATTGTGTGAGGTGATTGTGAGCCTTAAATGAGAACTAGACCAAAGCCAGTTAGGTCACAAACTGGTCTCTATACATTTGTTTAAATACACAATCAAAATACATGATAAAAAGGAATACCATAGTGAGGTAATGAACTATTTTAATATTTTAAACAACATTGACATTTACATATACTTAGTCAATGATACATGTAATCCCATATCATTAGTGGGTATATGTAATGGTAATGGGTAGGGTAATGGGTATATGTGAATATGGTTACATTATTGTTATCAAGCTCTGGGTAACCAAGTCCAGAATCAACATCCTGTGCATCAATAGACTACTACCACAGTAATACCATCAGAATCATCACACTGTCATTCATCAAACTGCTCGTTTCTCTCATCATCTGACTCCCCAAGTTCAAAGTCCAGTTCTGGACCATCCTGCTGTTTTTGGTTACTGCAGGTCTGTAACCTGCACATGTCTGTGCATGGAAGTCCATTTGACAGGCACATGCAGCTTGGCATTTTGCATGAATGCACACACTTGCATGTTAGCATTTCCAAGACCACATCTGGTGCAGGTGGGGAGCGCATCCAGTAAATGGCCAGCTTGCCTTCATCGTCTGTCCATCCATACTCAGTAGGGCTTGGCACCACAGGGTTAGCCTGCAGACAGCACTTCCATATTGCTGCCTGATAGTTGGCTCGTTGAACATGCATAAAGAGACAGTCTCTACATGGTGGCAGCTGGCTGGACTCAACCTCTCCCCTTTTGGTGCAGAAGAGCTGGTAACGCAGTTTGTTCACCTCAGCAGTGCTGCTATTAGCAACATACATCCGACAGGTGAACTGCTCAATTTTCTGGAACAGCTCATCACTCACATTCCATGCCTGTCCCAGTTGACTAAAAGTCTCTTGGCAGGAAGTGTGCTTTCTCACTATCTTCAGGGCATTCAGCTTCCCTCGACCAGCGAATGCACTGACAGTGTCGCAGCCTGTGAAGGCATGTAAGCCAATTAGGCTGTCACAGATGCTGTCTCCAAGTGAACTTGCCAGTTTGGTGATGTCGACAAACCGTGTGCGGTTCTGAGTCCCACACTTCTGGTAGATGGGACAGGTGATGTCCTTCTGGAAGCCAAGACAAAGCACCATGACATCAGTGTCCTCAACTGTGATGATAACTGACTTTGAGCCCGCATTTGCTGCATGCAATGCATGCAGGAGCAGACGGGTGTCAGCTTCTTCATGTGTGGAGTGCAGTTCTGCTGCTTCCTCACACCCATCTTCTGTCAACTTGTAGCAGGTTTCCTCACAGGTCATGTACAACACCTTGCCATGCAGCATAGCTCTGTATCGTGGGAGTTTCCACTCTTCCACCAGAAACTTGATGAGACTGGTCTTGTTGGAGGAACTGCACAGAAATTTTCTCCACTGCTGGACGTGGTGTCCCCCTGCAAGATTCTTGTACTGGAAAATGATGTCTCCACCCCGGTTCAGTCGTTCAGCATCTTTGATCGAAGTCTGGTGATAGACATCAAAAACAACATCAATCCTCCCACTCTGTGCTCCCTCATGGAGGACCTGGGTCAAGGCTGACTCTGCCACCTGTGCAAAGGTTTTGTTGTTGCCATTCATTTTTTGGACCAGGCTCATCCCATCAATGATGGAAGTAGATGGGATTGGGATGTCTTCTGCAGGAGATACATTCTTTTCAAGCTCTCTGGCAAGTGCAGCCTTGTTTGTTTTTCGTAAGGACCCATCAGCATTTGCCAGTGCCCATGGTAGTGGGCCCAATGGGTAGGCAAGGACATCCTTCAGATTCACCTTCCTGCTTTCAGCCACCAGGATCATGTGACTGAAAAGGTTTCTATCTGCCTTCAGAACCACATCCTGTGCTTTCTTTCCATGAGCTTGTTTTGTGCTGACATTGGAGAATGTTTTCAGACTTTGCTTGGTCATCTTGTCGTGGAATTTCACAGGTGGTGGGTCTGCATCTAACCTTGTTTGCTGGAATGCTTGGTAGGCCTCTTCTCATTTCTCAAGAGCTCTCAAGAGATCTATGGTCACATCAGGTGGAGCCATGTTGCCAGTGGAGAGGCTAACCAAATCAATCTCATCAGGGGACATAGGATTGAGCCAGTTATTCTCCATAAGGTCCATGAGAGACTGGACATCTGCTTCATCTCTCTTGATCCTTGGACTCTGTAGATCTGGATGAGACCATTTGCACCTGCCTTGACCTGCCAGGTCTCTCAGCTGTCTGAGGTACATGCTTCTATACTCAGCTGTGAGAAAATATTTGGTCACAGCTCCTGGCTTCAAGCTGAATCCCTTTGTCCCTCCAGCTGTTTGGGTGTCTTTGTTCACCGTTTCTTCTGTAGCTTGGTCAACAGTGATTCGGCCAAAGGGATTGGTGGAGCCCAGTTGGACTGAGAAGCCTCCTTCCATGAATTCTGTGTACACATCTGGGTGTGTGATGGGCAGCTCAGACATCTGGGCGTAGTAGTAGGGGAGGTAGCGTGCATAATTCATCCTGTCATAAGCAAAGCACCATGGGATCATTGCTCGAATGCTAGCCAAGTGTAGCATCCAGTCTCCCTCTCTGTATGCTCGGATGAGCCCCAACAAGATTTCAACCATGTCCAAATAGGACATCCAGAAGTTCGAGAGGCTGCCGTTTCCACCTCTAAGGAACTCACGGTAGACTTCAAATAGATCCATGATGCGTGTACAAGAGCTGTTCTCGAGGACCTCCTTCAAAGCATGTTGTGAGACTTCTTTCCCAAGGCTGTCAATGGTCTTCAGTGTCTCATTCAGGTGAACCATGTCATTCCTGTGAGTTTCTTCCAACCAGGACAGGAAACCATTCAAGGTCAGTCGCATGAGAGCCTCATACAGGAGCTTGTGTAGTCGCACTGCCCTGTTGTACTTGCGGCCATCCATAACACCAGCAATTGAGCCTTCTGCAATCATGCCAGACTCAATGCAGAGGTCTTTGAGTCTGGCATCTTGGAAACGCTTTCCTATTATTGCCAGCAGTGTGCAGATGGTGTGGAATACCCCAAGCCTAACGATGATATCATGGAACTTGTCATGGTGTTTCCATGTGATCTCGACAGCCTTCGCATACAGGGCTTGGTCAAAGACACAGACAATCTTCCTCAGGCCTAAGCACTGCATGATGCTCCGTGACTGGTTAAGCACCTCATTGACAGTAGACATTTGTGTCGCTGGAGCATTGATGGTAGGCAGATAGCCTATATTGTCGGGGATGACCGTCATCTCTCCTCGAGTCAGGATGTTGAAGCCTGTCCAGCTGCTGACTGACTGTTCTTCTTGTTGTGACATGCGTGCTAGGACCCAAAGAAGATTTTTCTCTCTGGCAAGCTTAGTATTGGCTGCAGTATCGGCATCTGACTTTTTGCTTTGTGGTGGCCCTACCCGTTGTCCAGCATTGTAAGTTGGTAACGTTGGTGGGGGTCCATCAATGCTTCTCTTCTTTGTTTTGGGAACAGTGGGCATGGGTTGGACAGGAAGTGGGTTGACTGGCTTTGCTTGCACAGCAATCCCATTGACTCTGTGAGATGTTCCCTCACCACTGACAGTTTCTTCAAGACGGTCGATATTGTCCCAGGCTAAAGCTGTGAATATGCCAGGATGGATGTTAGCTGGAAGGGCAATGCCACTCCCTGATGATGAGAGTTTCTGGAGACACAGGGCAGTGTTGATCTCTTCCATCTGTGAATAGGACACACTGTGACCAAGTCGGTTGAGGATGTTTATCAACTCTACATTTCCTGTCAACGATTTGACACTGAATGGCAGAACAATGTGCTTGGAAGGCTTGGTATTTCCACATGTCACTGCATATACTATGTCATGGCCAAATGACTGCAGAAGGCACTGCACTTTCTGGGATGCATGATCAGGATCATTTGAGCCTGTGAGTAGAGGGTACAGGAAGATAATGAGCGACTCTGGAATGGTAGGACATTCTGCTTCTGGTTTGACTTCAGGCGGCCAGGTTTGAGGAACATCTTGACTTTTAATGTCTGCTCTCAATTTGATGGCTGCTTTGGCTATAACATCTTGTGCACTGACACTTTTCAGGGTCTGCAGCTCCCTTTTGAGAGACTGATTTTCTTTGGCAAGTTCCCTCATGGACAAGTTATCGGGATAGAGGAGGAATTTTCCTTTCTCATCAGGGAATATCTGCAAGGCTCCAGCAAACTCACTCTCCAGGTTTCGCCTTATGTGCTTCTTGGTTGATTCCTTGACTTGGGCAATGCCTTGGGAGTTCATTGAAGCTACCAGTCTAGAAGAGAGATCAGTCATTGTCATCACTTGAGGATTGCCAAAAAGCTCCATCCTGATGAAGAGGAACAGGTCATTGTATGCCTTATTCACAGCAGCTTCATACTGGGCTGCAGCATCATCATCTTCATTGCTGGCAACCTCTCCTTTGGAAACCTCTTCTTTGGTGTAAAGTCTATAGCATGACCTGTGGTAGTGCCCTTCAGCTGCTACAAGGTCTCTACTCACAATGGCAAGGATTCTGCTGTCCCTGTTCTTTGTGGCTGCACTCCTGATCTTTGCATCAGCTCGCAGTTCTCGACACTGCACCAGTACTTCTCTCGTATTCTGTCTCTTGGAATATTTGCTGTTTTTCTGACAAAATATGCACTCTGCATCATAAGTCCTAGATGTACTTGGAGCATGTCGAGCTACTCTCTTAGATTGTTTCTCTTCAGCAGAGACACAGCTTTTCTTTTCTTTTGCAAGGAGGCCATCAAGAATTTGCTTCATAGTGAAGATACTGCGACACTTTCTGTGGTAGTAGATTGCTGGAATCTGTCCCTCAGGAATGTCTTTTGCCAGTTTCAAAACTGGTGCATGATTTCGTATCTGAGCTGCCCTGAGCAGAGTTCTCCATGAGTCGACACTTTGTAGTGAAACCAGCTTATCAGTATCATCAGAACAGTGGATAATGCACTCCACCCGTGGGCGCTTTGGTATTGGGTAAAAACTTGCTTGTTCACCAGTGGCCATATTCAGTCAGTTTTCACCTGCCAAATACAAACAAATACATGTAACTTAGGTGTATGAACACTACTAAAACAAAGTTTACTTTGCTTCACCAGCGTCATATTACCATTATTTATCTTACATAGCCACAAATAGATACATTACCTAGTTGCTATGCAACAGCTGTATTTTGTCCACATGAGGCCGCTAAAATCAACACAAGATGAAAGTTCCTCGTAGCCACTTTAACTAATCATATTAACATATACATTAAAAGAACATGCGAACATTATGGGAAATTAGCTTACAATCTTCTCCAGAGTGAGACAAGAAGATAGATACCAGTTTCCTCTATATGTGTTTAGTAGAAAGCTATCTGGCTGCACGTTAGCCTAGCTTAGCACAATGAATGGAAGTACACAGTATTGGTTATCCTTGGTTGTTGGCCAACTAAGAACTGTCCCAGAGTTTAAGCTAGGCTAATCAGTACCAGGGGTGTTGAAATGCTATATTTGTAAAAATCTGGGCAAATACACAATCGTGAGAGGCACAGAAACAGGTTTCCTGAAAGAAAAATGAAATAGCTGCTCATTTGGAAAGGTTATCATGTATTATTTTACTTCTGTCAGTATACCAAATAAAATGGCACCAGTTTCTGGATATCTGGTCTGACCCATGGACTAACTGGCTTTGGTCTAGTTAGTTTCTTAGTAATAATGCCCTTTTAATTTAAGGTTCACAATCACCTCACACAATGAAATAGTATGGGTATATTATACATTTCCTGAATCTTTACAGTCCTGTGAGTATTCCAGTTTTTGTGTTTTGTGTCCCTGATATTCCTAGATGCCACAGGGCTAAAAGAAAGTATATAGTTTAGGCGAACATTGCAGAAAGATATGTGTTATTGACGGGTTGAAGAGCTCAAGTGACCTCTATATTTGTGAGAAATATCCACAACAGGGCTTGAATGAAAGCTAAGAAGGTCCCCTTTAAAATGATACCAAAGACAATATTATAGAACATTGAAAAATGTCCTGATCATGAGGCTAAACCAGGATATGCACCAGCGTCTAAAATGCAATTTACTTTAGGGGGTGGTTAACTTCATGAGCTGATAACTGTGATACAGCTGCCACTCAGGAATGGTTATCATACCAAAATATCATCTACAGACATGGATCCTTTCAAAAATTATAAGTAAGTTTTGCCACCTTGAGTGTACCGAAATAGGAAATTTTGGGCTCTGGCCCATGGACTATACGGTCGCTCCATCCCACTTCTGACACCAATGTAGCGAATTCGGGCGGCACCGCTAGCGGTTAGCGATGTCTCCTGCGGCGCGGGTGATACGGGTTCGCTTCCCGGCCGCGGCAGTTCCTGTGGTTGCGTTTTAGTTATTGTAGCGAATTCGCTACAATAACTATTCCACAGATATCAGAGTGCCCACGTGCCGTCCATATAAAAACCCGTCGTTCCTGTAAGGGGAAGGAGCTAAAACAACGACATCCAATCAAACGAACGACCAAGTCAAATGATTGGAATGAGCGAGCTGTCTATCAAACCCTCAGTGACACGCGCGTTTGACAGCGAAATTCAATAATAACACACTACCTTGACAGCTGTGAATGCTAACAATAGACATGTTCGTTGTTGATTATAATAATAATGTTAGTTTTCTCTTACATGTGTGACATCCATTCGGTACAGCTAATTCGGCTCCGCTCAGAATGATGTTTGTCTCAGGTGAAATGCTTTCGCTTCAATCAGCTGATGTGTCCGGGCGCGTGCATGTGTTTTCGGGGCGTGGCTTTGGGGAAATACTGGCGCTTTCTGATTGGAAAGGGCGGTGTCGAATTCGGTTTGAAAATATTTCAAAGTTCTGCCCAAGTTCTGCTTACCCAGTGGAAAAAAGAAAAGAAAAAAGAAAATATAACACTGTGAAATATTAAAATAAAATTGCTAATATAAACCGTTTGTTTGTCTTCATTACGAGTCATCATCTTTGGTTCCAGTGCAGCAGCAGTCATTAATTTTGTTTTAGCTTTTTAGCGCCACCCGCAGGTGTAATCTCTCTCTCTCTCTCTCTCTCTCTCTCTCTCTCTCTCTCTCTCTCTCTCTCTCTCTCTCTCTCTCTCTCTCTCTCTCTCTCTCTCTCTCTCTCTCTCTCTCTCTCTCTCTCTCTCTCTCTCTCTCTCTCTCTCTCTCTCTCTCTCTCTCTAGCGTCGATTCGAATGCATTAGAAGAATGCATTATCCTCCACGGGCGTTGAACTTGTTCCCTCAGCCCACTACTAATATGCCCAGGGTAAGCATGCTTACAAACCAATCAGTAGCTCTTTTGTTATCAATATCATCACGTCCACGTTCACGCAATGCACCTGCTAGCTCCTAGCTAACCACTTTCGACTAATTCTAATGTTACAGTGAAAATGGACAGTAGTACTGTAAACATCAGTTTGGCAAATTGGATTTCACAGGAAAAACTGAGTTACTTTCTAAAGGCCGCCCGAAACCAGCATTGAAAGACCTTCACACTAAAAAGGGAAAAAGGGACTAGCCGCCTCTTTTGCTACTCCGGTACGTTGTTTTCAACAGGTGATTATAGTGTGTGGACTCAGGCGGGCTACAGGGACCTTAATAACCTGACAAACGCGCTCAGTAAACACGAGAAGACCACAGTACACATCAGAAGCCAAGTAGCATTGAAAACATTTGGCATTAGCTGTATCGATTTAGTTCTCGATGAGCAAATGAGATTATCAATCAATATTCACAATCGAAAGGTTAGGGAGAATAGAGCTTAGCTAAACAAATTGATTGATGCCACCTGCTATTTAGCTAAGCAAGAAATAGCATTTTGGGGTGATGAGGAAGGCAAGGACTCTGAGCCGTGGCAACTATGTGGAACTCATTCATCTCATTGCAAAGTATGATGCAAATTTAGCCATCCATTTAAGCTCGTTTAATGCTTTCTCTGGCCTGTCCAATAAGATCCAAAACGATCTGATTGAGGCAATCGGAGGCGTTATCATCAGCAACATTAAAAACTTGATTTCTGAAACCTCCTTTGTTGCTGTAAAAGTTGATGAATCAACAGACGTAACAAATAAAGCACGGACATCAGTCATTCTGCGCTATGTGCCGAATCAAGAGGTGAAAGAAGCATTTTTAGGGTTTGATAATGTGAGCAGTGATAGGACTGCTGAGGCTATCGCTGATTATGTTTTGAGCACTTTGGAGAAATTTAACTGCTTTGAAAAATTAGTTGCACAAACATACGACGGGGCCACCATTATGACATCTAGTTTAAATTGAATTCAGGCCAGGATCAGACAAAAAAATACCACAGGCTATTTTCACACATTGTTACGCTCATAAATTAAATCTCGTACTATCGCAATTGGCGAGGTCTATTTCAGAATGCTAGGTCTTTTTCAAAACAGTGGAAGGGCTTTCATCATTCTTCAGCAAATCGACAAAGTGCACGAAACTCCTGGATGATGTTGTCAAACGACGGATACCAAGAGCTGCACCAACACGGTGGTCTTCGCACTCATGCCTCGTTCAGACAATTAGCCACCACTACTCGGATTTGTGGACCGTGTTTCAGTCGACGATCGATAATCCTACTGACTGGGATAATGAAACCATAATGATGGCTACAGGCTATGATGCCTGGCTGGCAAAGGCCTCGACGTGCTTTCTCCTTGACACCTATGAGGACATTTTCAAAGTCACTGATGAGCTCTTTAATGTGCTGCAAAAAAAGGGAATGGACATTGTTTATTGTTGTTCTACAATACAAGACACAATGACAGCTTTGGAAAACAAACGGCAGGGCTTTGATGCACACTATGCGCAATTTGACCAGAAATACAGCCAGCGCAACCTCAAGGAGGGGCGAGAAAATTCCAACCAATCCATCAAAGATGTGAGAAAGACACTTTTTCACAGAATTTTGAATGACACGCTCACACAAATGAAGGCTAGATTTAGCAACTTCGACAATTTGAATTTCATTGGCCTTGTTGACAACAAGCAATTTAACTAAATGTAAAAAAAATTTGACAACGGCAAATTTGAGAGCCTGGCGGTGTATGCTAAACACTTTGATTTCATCAGACTTAAGGCAGACTTAGTTGGACTTTACCAAATACAGGAGGTGAGAGAGAAAACACCTGGAGAGATGCTTGGATGGCTCATTCAGTATGATTTGGTTGAAACCGTTCCCAAGGCAACAAAGTTGCTAAAATTAGTCTTAACTATACCAGCAACAATGGTTGAGAGGTCATTTTCAATGATGAAGAGAGTGAAGACTCTCAGTCGAAAGCGCACCGGAAAAGGACACTTGTCATCGCTGGCCCTGATTTCAATTGAGAAGGAGAGACTTTCGAAACTCCAACAAACCGGAGACTTTTACAGTAAAGTCACAGAGATGTTCATTTGCAAGGACAGACGTATGGATTTCGTGCTCAAGTAAAGTAAGATAACATATTTCTATAACTTTATGTTATGGCTGCTGGTTCATACTATTCGCTAGCCTGATAAGCTGATGACGACCTGATTTAACTGCTATGCTGCACTTTACTGATTTAAGACCGCCGTGTCTAATTTACATTTGAATGTATGCTTTGTGTTATGAAGTGGCGATCTGAGTTGACTGCTGTGCTGCACTGGTTATACTTTATTTAAGACCGCCTTCTTTACCTTTTGATTGTAGGCCTAGTGCATTAAAATATTTTATGCTTACCCAATCTCAAAGCTCACGACACTGATATATATATATATTTCCCCTCTCTCTCTCGCTCTCGCTCTCGCTCTCGCAATATTACAGACTCAAAACAGCGTACGGATCATTTCTAAACTGTGCAGATGTATGCAAATTCTCAGTTTTTTTTTCATAAATCTAGAACTCTGTGTATAAACAGCCAAGTTTTATGTAGCCATTTTTACAAAAAGGCATACACAAATTATAATAAAGGTTGTATGGAATATACTAGGTGTGACATTTATTATGGGCCATAAAATAAGAAGTTACTAGGATCGACTACAGGATGGACCAAACAATACACCAGAATCCACACTCTGACACAATATCTCCTTTTTGAAATAACAATACTTTCTTTAATGAAAAGTTGCAAAGAAAAATAAAAAAATAAAACAAAAAATAAAAAATGTACATAAAACACAAATATTATTCAGGTAATTGAAAAAATAAACAAAATTCAAATTTACCAATAAGTCTCTAGATTCAAGTTTAAACAGAAGAAGCGGTATATTTCAGAGGCCCTTTTTAAGCATATGCACCCTCGTACATTTGACCCCAGGAGTTTACCCCAGAAGTATAAATCTCTCTCTTCTGTGAAAAATTATCGGCACACATGTAACGATATGACCTTGCTGAGTGCTACACTTCACTAACTGTTAAGTCCAGTGCTTTCTTTTCCATTAGCTAGCTCAATAACTCAGGTAAGTTACATAGCTAGTTGCACGACATCTGCTAAATCATTCACTGTATGCGACCTATGCAACCTCTCTTAGGCGTGTAGTTGCCATGTTTTGGATCAGTGTGTTGTTGGTTTGCAGCCTACAAAAGTTGTAGTCTTAAATCAAATATGCTTGTTTTCGACACATTTCAGATTAAATGGGAATGCATATATATATAGTGATAATCAGTAACTGCTATCTAATTATGCTCTCTAATTTACCTTTAATAGACAGGCTGTAAAATAAAGCGTTACCAGACATCCTTCTCTTTCTAGCTTTTCAGTCCATCACACATCTTTTTTTTCCAGGTGGATGATAAAGAAAATGCTCAACCATATTGACTTATAATCATTTTCAATTCTGACTGTTTTCTTGCTGTAGTATTTAAAACTCAGTTGTGCTTAACTACACATAGATGAGACTAAAATTTCACTTAAGTATGATTTCTCATTGTGTTCCTAGTTGAAAATTGTTAGTTGCTTCTGTTATGCTATCAAAAGCACATAATAGTGACCAAATATTATTTTGAGACATTATAGTCAACACAACTTGTTACACAACAGACACATACATATATCACTTTCAAATATGTCACTGCTACATATCATGGTATGGCTTAATTGGAGTCTGCCAGGATATGTGGCAGGTATGCCAGTGCTGTTTGACATTAATGGGTCATTGATTGCTTACATATTCAACTCAGAAATTCAATCAAATGAACTCACCAACCTGACCACACACAGGCCACGCCAAAAGATTTCCTCTCTCTGGAGATTGTCCTTTATTATGCTACACCAATCGCAAAGAGAGGTGAGTGAGTGAGTGAGTGTGTGTGTGTGTGTGTGTGTGTGTGTGTGTGTGTGTGTGTGTGTGTGTGTGTGTGTGTGTTTGCACATGTTAGAGAAAGGCACTAAGCTGAACAGAGAGCAGAGTGAAAACTAGACGCAGGTTGTGACAGTGACTGAGTGGGACATCAGTTTAACATTCCATGACTTATGTCAGAGGACATTTTTCACATTTGGCCTGAAGGGGACAGTATTGAACCTCAGCAAAGGTCTGATCAGTGAGGCAGCAAGGCTTAAATGGGGTGAGGGGAGGGCAGTGCCAGGGAAGTTGAAGAATGTTACATTTGTGATGGTATAACTGTGACTGACTTTGTTTTTTCTTTGCCTAAGGTCAGCGGTGGACTCAAATGGAGGGGTAGGACAAGCCGGTAAGTTCTGCAGATATGTTGAGATGAATTGAAAATGGATGTAAAGAACATGAGAAGCAGAGAGAAAGTCAGAGATGGTGATAGAAAGAGAGAGGTGGGGATCCATGGGTGGCTCTGCTGACTGTTACACTAGTGTCTCAAAACAAGTTTTTTAGTTTGAATCCCAGTGTTGCCTCCATCTCACCTGAGTGTTGCAGTGAGAGCAGATGACAGGACTCCTGGGTGGAGAGCCAGCAAGGGTATTCAGGTCTCATGATTGCAGCTAGTGACCCCCGATAGGTGGTTGTACATCCTCAACTGGGGGAAATAGCATGAGTCTTTGCATATATACACTCCCACTGGAGCAGGTGTGCTGTTGTGGGTGGGTTTAAGGGGCCTGAGCTGCACACTTGTACAACTAATCCATCCTAAATGACTGGGAGAACACACACACACACACACACACACACATAAATATATATATATATATATATATATGTATTTAACTTTTATTTTAAATTGTTGAAATTAACATTTACAAACCCTGATTCCAATGAAGTTGGGACGTTGTGTAAAACGTAAATAAAAACAGAATACAATGATTTGCAAATCCTTTCGACCTATATTCAGTTGAATACACTACAAAGACAAGATATTTAATGTTGAAACTGATAAACTTTATTGTTTTCTTGCAAATATTCGCTCATTTTGAATTTGATGCTTGCAACACGTTCCAAAAAAGCTGGGACAGGGGCATGTTTACCACTGTGTTACATCACCTTTCCTTTTAACAACACTCAGTAAGCGTTTGGGAACTGAGGACACTAATTGTTGAAGCTTTGTAGGTGGAATTCTTTCCCATTCTTGCTTGATGTACGACTTCAGTTGCTCAACAGTCCGGGGTCTCCGTTGTCGTATTTTGTGCTTCATAATACGCCACACATTTTCAATGGGAGACAGGTCTGGATTGCAGGCAGGCCAGTCTAGTACCCACACTCTTGTACTACGAAGCCACGCTGTTGTAACATGTGCAGAATGTGGCTTGGCATTGTCTTGCTGAAATAAGCAGGGACGTCCCTGAAAAAGACGTCGCTTGGATGGCAGCATATGTTGCTCCAAAACCGGTATGTACCTTTCAGCATTAATGGTGCCTTCACAGATGTGCAAGTTACCCATGTCATGGGCACTAACACACCCCCATACCATCACAGATGCTGGCTTTTGGACTTTGTGCTGATAACAATCTGGTTGGTCCTTTTCCTCTTTAGCCCGGAGGACACGACGTCCATGATTTCCAAAAACAATTTGAAATGTGGACTCGTCAGACCACAGCACACTTTTCCACTTTGCGTCAGTCCATCTCAGATGAGCTTGGGCCCAGAGAAGCCGGCGGTGTTTCTGGGTGTTGTTGATATATGGCTTTCGCTTTGCATGGTAGAGTTTTAACTTGCACTTGTAGATGTAGCGACGAGTTGTGTTAACTGACGATGGTTTTCCGAAGTGTTCCTGAGCCCATGTGGTAATATCCTTTACAGAATGATGTCAGTTTTTAATGCAGCGCTGTCTGAGGGGTCGAAGGTCACGGGCATTCAATGTTGGTTTTCGGCCTTGCCGCTTACGTGCAGAGATTTCTCCGGATTATCTGAATCTTTTGATTATATTATGGACTGTAGATGATGAAATCCCTAAATTCCTTGCAATTGTACGTTGAGAAACATTGTTCTTAAACTGTTGGACTATTTGCTCACGCAGTTGTTCACAAAGTGGTGAACCTCACCCCATCCTTGCTTGTGAACAACTGAGCCTTTCGGGGATGCTCCTTTTATACCCAATCATGACACTCACTTGTTTCCAATTAACCTGTTCACCTGTGGAATGTTCCAAACAGGTGGTTTTTGAGCATTCCTCAACTTTCCCACTCTTTTGTTGCCCCTGTCCCAGCTTCTTTGGAATGTGTTGCAGGCATCACATTCAAAATGAGTGAATATTTGCAAAAAAACAATAAAGTTTATCAGTTTGAACATTAAATATCTTGTCTTTGTAGTGTATTCAATTGAATATTGGTCAAAAAGGATTTGAAAATCATTGTATTCTGTTTTTATTCACGTTTTACACAATGTCCCAACTTCATTGGAATTGGGGTTTGTAAATACACAGTAAAGCCAAAGGAAAAAATGTTTCCCTTTCTATAAAAGTAAAAGACAACATCTACAGATGTGCTCAAATTTGTTGGTGCCCTTACAGATCATTGAAATAATGCTTCATTCCTCCTGAAACATAATGAAGTTAAAAGCTATTTCATCATGTATACTTGCATGCCTTTGTATGTGATAGAATAAAGCAAAGAAGCTGTGAAAAGAGAGGATTTATTGCTTATTCTACAAAGATATTTTAAAATGGTCTGGACACATTTGTTGGTACCCCTCCACAAAAATAAAGAATGCACAATTTTCTCTAAAATAACATGAAACTGACAAATGTAATTAGCATCCACCATTGCTTACACAATATTTCATAGAAATCTGAATTTGTTTTGGATTATTTTACTTAACATAATATTGTAAATATTAAAACAAATGAAAATGACATGGAAAAAAAATGATGGTACCCTTATCCTAGTATTTTTCATTTTTTTGCACAAGAGGCAATTACAGCAGTCAAACGTTTTCTGAAGCTCTCAGTGAGGCTTCTGCAGCTGTTAACAGGTATTTTGGCCAGCTCTTCCTGAGCAAAATGCTCCAGCTGTCTCAGATTGGATGGAGGCCTTCTCCAGACTGCAAGTTTCAGCTTTTTCCATAGATGTTCGACAGGATTCAGATCAGGACTTATAGAAGGTCACTTCAGAATAGTCCAAAGTTTTGTTCTTATCCATTCTTGGGTGCTTTTAGTGATGTGTTTTGGGTCATTATCCTGTTGGAGAACCCATGAGCTGTGTCATAGACAGAGCTTTCAGACTCTGGGCAGAGGTTCTGCTCCAGAATGCCTTGATAGTATTGAGATTTCATTATGTTATGCACAGATTCAAGGCACCCTTTTCCAGGGGCAGCAAAGCAGCTCCAAAACATAACCGAGCCTCTTCCATGTTTCACTGTAGATATGGTGTTTTTTTTCTTTGAAAGCTTCATTTTTTTCCCATCAGTGAACATAGAGCTGATGTGATTTGCCAAAAAGCTCCAGTTTTGACTGATCTGTCCAAAGGTTATTCTCCCAGAAGGGTTATGGCTTGTTAATATGCATTTTAGCAAATCCCAGTCTGGCTTTTTTATGTTTTTCTTTCAGAAGCAGAGTCCTCCTGGGTCTTCTTCCATGGAGCCCACTTTTGCTCAAAAAGCAACGGATGGTGCAATCAGAAACTGAGGTGCCTTCACCTTGGAGTTCATCTTGTATCTCTTTGGCAGTTATCCTTGGTTCTTTTTCTGTCATTTGCTCTATCCTTCTGTTCAATCCAGGGCTGAATTTCATCTTGAAGCCACGCCCAGAGAAGTTGGCTACAGTTCCATGGATCTTAAATTTCTTAATAATATTGGAAACTGTTGTCACAGCACATCAAGCTGTTTGGAGACGGTTTTGTGACCTTCACCTTAACCATGCTTGTCTATTATTTTCTCTCTGATCTCATCAGACAACTCTCTCCTTTCCTTTCTCTGGTCCATGTTCAGTATGGTGCATACAATGATACCAAACAGCACAGTGACTACTTTTCTCTATTTGTATAGGCTGGATTACTGATTACAAAATTGAAGACATGTGTGATACTAATTAAATAAACTACTTAGTTTAAAATCACTATAATCAAATTATTTATTATCTTTTTTAAGGGGTACCACACACAGCTTCTTTACTTTATTCCATGACATACCAAAGGCAAATGCAAGTATACATGACAAAATAGCTTTTAATTTCACCACTTTTCAGGAGGAATGAAGCATTATTTCAATTTGCCTTAAGGGTACCAACAAATTTGAGCGTGTTTATATTAGGCTACTAGCATATGTGAAGTCTGGACGAATCTCAACATGCCATTTTACATTGACCCAGGCCTGTCAAGCCCATGCATGCATGTCATGGTACAGGGATTGTTCAGCTGCAGATGATGGCCAAAAAAACTTGCTTGAAAAATCTATCCAATATTGTAGGCTACAGCTAAATTAATTCATTGTTATGGCACAACAGGCATCAATTTATAAATACCTTGAAATAGTTAGAACAGAGTCACCAGAATCCTCGACTGCCTGTGCCTCATCATCACAGGTGTCTCCACCACGATCTCTGCGTGCTAGCGAAAATCAAGCTAACACTGGTGTGGGCTCCACATGGGACATGGGTTCTGTGGGTGGGGCAGAAGGGGCTATACATGAAGGACAAGGTGGATTTTGCGAAAGGGATGGAAATGGCTGTGGTGAATACATATTTCAAGAAGAGGGAGGAACACAGGGTGATGTCCAAGAGTGGAGGAAAGTTCACATAGGTGGACTATATATTATGTAGAAGGCATAATCTAAAAGGGATTGGAGACTGCAAGGTGGTGACAAGGGAGAACATAGCTAGGCAGCATCGGATAGTGGTCTGTGGGATGACTTTGGAGACCAAGAAGAGGAAGCGAGTGAAGGCAGAGCCAAAGATCAAATGGTAGAAGTTGAAGAAGGAAGACTGTTGTGTGGCGTTCAGGCAGGAGTTAAGACAGGCACTGGGTGGTAGTGAAGAGTTGCCAGATGGCTGAGAAGCCACTGCAGAAATAGTGAGGGGGACAGCTAGGAAGGTACTTGGTGTGTCATCGGGACAGAGGAAGGAAGAAAAGGAGACTTGGTGGTGGAATGAGGAAGTACAGCAAATTATACAGAGGGAGAGGTTGGCAAAGAAGAAGTGGGATAGTCAGAGAGATGAAGAAAGTAGACAGGAGTACAAGAAGATGAAGCATAAAGCAAAGAGAGAGGTGGCAAAGGCAAAGGAAAAAGTGTATGGTGAGTTGAATGACAGGTTAGACACTCAGGAAGGAGAAAAGGACTTGTACCGATTGGCTAGACAGAGGGACCGAGCTGTGAAGGATGTGCAGCAAGTTAGGGCGATCAAGGATAGAGATGGAAATGTGCTGACAAGCGAGGAGAGTGTGCTGAGAAGGTGGAAAGAATACTTTGAGGGGCTGATGAATGAAGAAAATGAGAGAGAGAGAAGGTTGGATGATGAAGTGATAGTGAATCAGGAAGTGCAGTGGATTAGCAAAGGGTAAGTGAGGGCAGCTATGAAGAGGATGAAGAGTGGAAAGGCAGTTGGTCCTGATGATATACTTGTGGAGGTATGGAGATGTTTAGGAGAGATGGCAGTGGAGTTTTTAAATAGATTGTTTAACACAATTTTGGAAAGTGAGATGATGCCTGAGGAGTGGAGAAGAAGCATACTGGGACCGATTTTCAAGAAGAAGGGCGATGTGCAGAACTGTAGCAACTAAAAAGGTATAAAGTTGATCAGCCACAGCATGAAGATATGGGAAAGAGTAATAGAAGCTAGGTTAAGAGGAGAGGTGACGATTAGCAAGCAGCAGTATGGTTTCATGCCACGAAAGAGCACCACAGATGTGATGTTTGCTATGAGAATGTTGATTGAGAAGTATAGAGAAGGCCAGAAGGAGTTCCATTGTGTCTTTGTAGATTTAGAGAAAACATATGACAGGGTGCTGAGAGAGGAGATGTGGTATTGTACGAGGAAGTCAGGAGTTGCAGAGAAGTATGTAGGAGTGGTGCAGGATATGTATGAGGGAAGTGTGACAATGTTGAGGTGTGCGGTTGGAATGGCAGATGGGTTCAAGTGGAGGCGGGATTACATCAAGGATCAGCTCTGAGCCCTTTCTTGTTTGCAATGGTGATGGACAGGTTGACAGACAAGATCAGGCAGGAGTCTCCATGGACGATGATGTTTGCGGATGATATTGTGACCTGTAGCGAGAGTAGGGTGCAGGTTGAGGAGAGCCTGGAGAGGTGGCGGTATGCACTGGAGAGAAGAGGAATGAAAGTCAGTAGGAGCAAGACGGAATACCTATGTGTGAATGAGAGGGAGGACAGTGGAATGGTCAAGATACAAGGAGTGGATGTGATGAAGGCATATGAGTTTAAATAATTGGGGTCAACTGTCCAAAGTAACAGGAAGTGCAGGAGAGAGGTGGAGAAGAGAGTGCAGGCAGGGTGGAGTGGGTGGAGAAGAGTGTCAGGAGTGATTTGTGACAGAAGGGTACCAGCAAGAGTTAAAGGCAAGGTTTACAAGATGGTTGTGAGACCAGCTATGTTACATGGTTTGGAGACAGTGGCACTGATGAAAAGATCAGGAGGCAGAGCTGGATGTGGCAGACTTGAAGATGCTAAAATTTTCACTGGGAGTGATGAAGAAGGACAGGATTAGGAATGATTATATTAGAGGGACAGCTCAAGTTGGATGGTTTGGACACAAAGCAAGAGAGGCAAGATTGAGATGGCTTGGACATGCATGGAGGAGAGATGTTGGGTATAATGGGGGAAGGATGCTGAACATGGAGCTGCCAGGGAAGAGGAAAAGAGGAGGGCCAAAGAGGAGGTTTATGGATGTAGTGAGAGAGGACACGCAGGTGGCTGGCGTGACAGAGGAAGATGCAGAAGACAGGAAGAAATGGAAATGGATGATCCGCTGTGGTGACCCCTAATGGGAGCAGCCAAAAATAGTAGTTGTAGTAGCAGTAGTATATACATACATATATATATATATATATATATATATATATACACACATACATACACACACACACACATACATACATACATACATACATACATACATACATGTATATGTGTGTGTATATATACATATATATATACATATATATGTATATATCAACACAGATACATTAAACAAAAGTTTTAAAGCATAGCAGTACAGGCCTGCTATGCATTAAAACTTTTTTTTTCCTGTATCTGTGTTGATATTCCGCTCCTCATTAGTTGAGCATTTATAACACCATTGACGGTTTCGGGAAAAAAAACGGTATATATATATATATATATATATATATATATATATATATATATATATATATATATATATATATATACACACACACACACACACACACACACACACACACACACACATATATATATAATCAAGATAGACAGATACATTGTTTTATTAGCCACACGACCAAGGCTGGTGGAATTTGTTTTTGGTACACTTCAAACTCTGCAGCACAATAAATACATGGACAACAACAGACAAGTCACATATTATCACGAACAATACAGTTACACAATAACAGAAATAAATATGTCATGCATAACAATTAAGTGAATTGTGGTGTTTATACCAGTGGTGTGTGGGGAGGGGACTATAGGGAAGAATTCAGAGTCCTGATGGCTAGGGGAACAAAAAACTGTTTGCGAAGTGTTTAGTCTTAGTGGACAGTGACCTGTAGCGCCTCCCTGAGGGAAGGAGCTGGAGGAGGTGATGAGCAGGATGTGAGGGTTCAGAGGTGATCTTCCCTGCTTGCTTTACAGTCCGGTTAGTATGTAGAGATTCAACTGAGGGGAGTGGGTTGCCTATGATTTTGGATGCCTTGTTGACAATCTGCTGCAGTTTTTTTCTGTGTTTGACTGTCCATGTTGCCATACCATACTGTAATAGAAGATGTTATGATGGACTCGATAATGGCCGAGTAAAACAGAACAAGCAGTTGAGGTTTGAGCCGGTATTTTTTAAGCTGCCTAAGAAAGTAAAGTTGTTGAGCTTTTGCAATGATGTGTTCAGTATTAATTTTCAATTTCAGGTTATGGCTGATGTATGTTCCAAGGAATTTAAAAGAGTTGGTGGTGGTGATGGGGTCTCCGTTCATTTGTATGGGTGTTTTAGGATTCGGCATGCATCGGAAGTCAATAATGAGTTCTTGGGTTTTGGCTGTATTAAGCAGAAGGTTGTTGTTTGTGCACCAAGTGACAGCTTGGTCTACTTCAGTGTGGTACTGGGTTTTATCATTGTTGTTGACGAGGCCTACAATGGTTGTGTTGTCTGTGTATTTTATTATTTCCACAGAGCTATCCGTGGATGGAAAGTGAGAAGAGCCAGGGGGAGAGAACACAGCCCTGAGGAGCACCTGTACTGAGGGTAAAAGGGTGTGAGGTTAGGTTATTAACCTTTACCCTCTGTGGCCTATTCCACAGGAAGCTCCAAATCCAGTGACATATGACTGGGTCAATGTTCATATCCAAGAGTATGGTAAAGAGTTTGAGTGGGTTGATGGAGTTGAAGGTGGAACTAAAGTCTATGAACAGGATGTGTGTGTCAGCATTTGGTGATTCCAGGTGTTGCAGGGCATGGTGCAGGACTATGCTACCTGCATACTCAACAGACCGGTTGGCTTGATAGGTAAACTGAAATTTACCATATATTTACAGAAAGATGCTTAAAGATGAATGAAAATGTTTCCTCAACAAATAATTTCTTCAATAAATAATCAAAAATATTAGATCGGCAACAAGATCGTCAGTAACTGAATGCGGCAGCCAATGCGCTTAGTTCACTCACAACCTGCCAAGGCTCAAGCGCAATGTTGATGATGACACCGGTACGTCGCAGGGTCCTGGGGCATTGTCACTACACATCAAACTTTGATTGGCTGATGATACAGTCACTCAAAGTTGTAATCTGTTTGTCTGACCTGCGCATTGAGGTTGTGTCATTTTATCTGGCCTGTGGAGCCCAAAAGGCCAAGAATATCTGAGGTTTTTAAGTTACAATAAGGTGATGGTATATGTTACTTTTGTCTCATCTAAATCACGTTAATCTGCAATTGCAAGGCAAGAACCACACTGTTGTGGACATGCATGAGGTGGTTGAAGCTTTCTGGTCAAAGCTGAACCTTTTGGAGAGAGACATTCATGGGAGAAAGTTGCACTTTCCACATCTGCGGGAGTATTATGAGAAGAACAAAATGCAGGAGGATCCAGCGATGAAGGATTTTATGACGAGCCTGGCAGAAAATTTGAAATTATTTGAAAGCTCCCCTAAACTCTCAGGTGACATCCTCCACTTCCTGAGATGGCCATTCTGTGTTTCAGTTGACAACCAGTGGACTGCAGAGGCCAAAAGGCTTTTACCTTCCACAGATAAGGCAACTCTTCAGACAGAGGTCTTGGGGATGGGAACATCCAATTTCCTCAAAGCACAACACAGAACACTGGGGTGAGTGATTTTTGCATCAATGTCGTTTCCCAAGCTCGATTCAAAAAAATGAGAGCTATTGCAATGCTCCGACTCACGATATTCCCCTCCATGGACATGTGTGAGTCATTGGGTTCTTCAATAAACTCAACCAAGAACCAGGGAAGAAACAGACTCTCCAATACACATCTTGGCCAGTGCCTCAGGATTGTCACAACAGAAAACAGGCCTGACATCAGAAGGATTGCCTCATCCCATTGCTCTCACTTCTTTCGCTGATTGGTAAATGAACAACCACCTATTTTTGTCTATTTGTCCATAATTAAATGGTTGGTTATGGATTTATTTTGTTTCAAGAGTGTATTTTTTTTGCTTGTGTGATCCTCAACACACAACAACTACCAACACTACTACTACTACTACTACCACTACTACTACTACTACTACTACTACTATTACTACTACTACTACTAATAATAATGGTAATATCAGCAACAACAACATCTGCACATAAAACAACTTTTACTGGTGCAATGGAAAATAAAAACAGATGTTTTAGCTCTTGGCTTGGCATGCATGACATAATTTGGCCCTTGAAAAAAACTGATTGGGGAAGCCTGGATTACACAAATCACAGCAAGAATAAATAAATAAATATATAAATATATAGATAAAAATAAACATGATAGGATACTATGTTTAATTTTTGCACGGTTTGAGCAATATACCCATGTGTACTGCTTGTTAGAAATATAACATGTGGTGGGTAAACGATAAACTATCTTGGCATTGAAAATATTTTAGCAAAAGATTTAAAAATTGTCATAATCAACAAGACAAGCTAGTCGCCTTCCACAGCTTGCTATTAGTCATTTCTGTTTTAGTGAGACTACCAGATGGAAACCCTCGAAGCAAGACAAACAGCACCACCTTCTGTAATTAAAAGGCCCAGCCAAAATCACTTTTGCCCATCCAAAATTGAAATTATGGCACCATGCCTGTGCTGGTGAAACCTGTAGGTGGCAGGTAAGAAGGAGTTGTCGGTGACTCCATGTGTATCGAGGACACACACGAGTCTTCACCCTGTAGGGGTCATGCATATGAGGCGCTGATTTTAACAAAAGGGGTTTGAGACATGCAAAAGAGGTTCGACTTCTTTCCACACAAGAGAGGTCCATATCATATACTAGAGTGATTGAGACGCCGTAAGGGAGGTCTAATCGGTTTGCGCATGTGAGTAACAATTGTTTGCGAGAGAGACTGAGATAGTGAGTAGCCTCGGTCTGGGGCCATCTGCCTTGTGTTATGATTATGATTATGTTATGATTGATGGATAAGCATCACAATGAACCCCAAGGACAGATCACAGGTTTGTTTAACAAGGACATGGTATGGCCCAATTATTATTAGACTCTTAGTCTCGTTTTTAACAGCTAACAGCCAAATAATCTAAGCACTGATGTTGCCCATATCAGTTGACCCCTATCTTAAACCGCTTTATTAAAATCAGCGACTCATACGTGCAATGGTGGAAGCCAGGAATGCAGGGGTTTGACCATGTCAAAGTGGGAGGAAAGGTAGAAAAAGAGAAAAAAAGAAACAGGTGTGTGTGTGTGTGTGGGGGGGGGGATTGTGTGCGCAAAATTGTTCATCTCTATATGCATTTACGTATATGTGCATATCAGAAAAAGCGACATTACATGAAAGAGGCAAAAAGAGATTTTTTCAAAAATGAAAAGTCAGTGTGAGCAGATGGCCAGTTTGTGTGATGACTCGCAGCAAGTAAGTGTATTTTGAAACTGTCAGAACACTCAAGTGTTAGCCATGTTTTTTTGGGTATTTGTGTATGAACTTATGCCAGGACTTGTATACTGTATATGTAAAGTTTCTTGTGTATATGTTGTGTAGGTCTGCATGCATAACGACGTTTCTGTGTGACTCATCCCTTCTGTGCCCCTGCTAAACTTTTACAAAGATAAAAAAAGAAAAGAAGAAGAAGAATCACTCCTGCACATCACAGAGGATGGTTTACGCTCCAGAGCCACAGCCCGAAGGCCACAGAAAGGCCCTGGTTTTACAGTACACCTGTGTGTGTTTCTTTGAGTATGTGTGTGTACCTGCTAGCACGCCGAAGCCGAATGAGGTAATAACAGTAAAAACAAAGTTTACTCCTCTTAATTTATTCATTCAGTGTTCGTTATGCATAGTTGTTTAGATTTCTTTGTGCTTGTATGTGTTTGTGTGTTTGTGTCTGTGTGTGCATGTGTGCTTTATGAGCAGTGTGCGGCTAGCTAACCCTGCAAAATGCATGCCCTCAAAGAGAGAAGCTGTAGGCCAAATGTTATGCTGTTGGAAATCTTATAGATAAATCATATTTAAATGAAAACAACTCTCCTCTCTTTCTCTCACCCCCCCCCCCCACTCCCATTCCTTCCCCCATTTCCTCTCTCTGCACCTCACTCTGGCAACTGCTCACAGTGTGCGTCCCCCGATGCTAGCGGGTCCCCATTTGGCCGTAATGATGGGAAGTCAGAAGTATGTTTGTGCGCGTGTGAGTGTATGTGGGTGATGTGGGGATGGTGGGGTCTTTGAGTCGCAGCCTAAATAAATGCAGGGAGAAGGAGAGGCTGGCTGACGCAATAGAGGAGGCACTGAGGGCAGAGAGGGACACGGAGAGAGAAACCCAAAGATAGAGTGAGGGGTAGAGTATGTGAGCGATAAAGAAAAGGGGAAAGAGATAGATGGAGGTTATGATGATTGGCAGAGAGATGGAAATGACCAAAGGAGAGGAGTGCTGACAGTAGATAGGATAGTGAGGAAGGTCGCAGTAGAAAATCCATCTGTTGACATGTGCATTAGCATCCTTCTGGCTGGATGCTAATGCACATGTCATTGATATTGACAGGCAGTGACAGGGTGAGACGTATAGAAGCACAAAGAGTCACTATTTACTCTCCTCTCTTCTTTCTCTCCATTCCATCTGAGTTTGTTGTTTGGGGCTCTGTCTTGGTCTTATTCTCGCTCTCTTTCTCAGTCCCTTTCATCTATTGCAACTTCTGTCTCTCGCTATTTCTCTTTCTCACACATTATCATCTCTCTCTTTTTGCCTTCTTGTTCTCCCCGCACGTCTTGTGTCTCCTCTCCATCTTCCTCTTTCTCTCCCCCATTCACACTCTCTCTGCCATAGCTCATTCTCTCTCTTTCTCTCCTGTCCTATCCCAGTCTGTTCGTCTATGTCCAGCCTTCGGCTTTCTGTCCGCCCCTCACTTTATACTCAATTCTTTTCTCTCTGTCCTTCTGAATGTCTTCCATCTCTTTTTTCACCTTTCTTTGTCTTTGCTTTACTTTTTCCTCTGTCTCTGTCTTTCAAACTATGTTACGTTGCTCTCTCTCTCTCTCTCTCTCTCTCTCTCTCTCTCTCTCTGCTAAACCCCCACTTGGAGGGGTAAACATCATTCCAGTAGCCAATAGCTATCCCACTGTCTTCATCATCATTCTCAGTGTAGTCTGCAAAAAGGACACACTTGAACTCAAACTCAAATGTTTGGTGTATCATACCAAGTTTGTGTGTGTGTGTGTGTATGTCATGGCAATTATTTAATTCCACTCTGACATTAAAGGAGGAGCGAGACATAAATCTCTTACAGTATTTCCACGATTTTAATATATGTTCAATGAACAGCTTGTGCGTGCCCCGATCTCAGAGTCCACCATCTTTATACCATACAGTAGAACAACGCCCACTGCTCTGATCAGAATAATATGTACCCAGAGCCTCTTTAGACATGGAGAGGGGATAGTTTCTATCACAATGGTGCATACTTAGCAGTCTCTCCATCATCCTGTCTTGGAGGAGACAACTTATTGTGGTGAACTCCTGCTGGGTGAACCTCCTGCTGGGTAACAGAGCTTGTTTGTTGTTCCAAGAGGTCATCTACTTTGTCCTCAACTTCTGCCAGGACCCTCCAGGACCACTTCCCATGACACTCAAATGGCTTTCACACCTCCTTCTGTTATCAGGACCATACCATTTGGCATACCAAGAGGCACCTTTAAACCCCCTCCTTGTCCTACTATATATGAGCCCCCAGTCATCTGTTCAAACAATGTAACCATAGTATAGCTGATCTGTGGTCAAAGATTAAAGGTAAGCAACACACATATATTAATTGCCCTCACAGTGTGTGTGTGCGTGTCTATCTATCTATCTATCTATCTATCTATCTATCTATCTATCTATCTATCTATCTATCTATCTATCTATCTATCTATCTATCTATCTATCTATCTATCTATCTATCTATCTATCTATCTATCTATCTATTTATATTGTGTGTATGTGTGTGTGTGTGTGTGTGTGTGTGTGTGTGTGTGTGTGTGTGTGTCTGCCTGTGTATGTTGTGCATAACAATATTAAGGAGAGAGAGAGAGAGAGAGAGAGAGAGAGAGAGAGACTAAGGAGATACTGGACTACTAACAGTGCATATGGATGCTTCTGTCATTTTCTAGATGTGTATACTATGCAAGCTCATATAGGCATGCTATGCTAATATAATACAAGACCCATACTCTGGGTCTTGTCACATGTGCATGTGATGATTGATGCTACCAATAACTGAACTATATTAGCACATAGAAAGAAGGTGCTATCCAGGAATGTGTTTTGTCTTTCCAAATGGATCACTTCATTTCTTATAAAGATTGCTTTACAAGTTTACCTTCACAAATCTGTATTTGGACAGACAGACATTCAGAATTCTGTCAGTGTGTGGGTGTGTGCATGCATGTATGCCTTTGCATTTGTGCGTAGGAATGAGAAAAAAACTGGAGAGGCTGACAAATTTCCTTCATAATTACAAACGGAAATGAAAAAATCTCACAAAAGTACACTTGCAGCCGTATCACATGTATGATAAAGAAAAAGAAAAGAGAGAGACGGAATGCAAATACATGGTAGCAGAGCTTCTGCTCGCTCCGTTGGGCTCATAGATTGATAGCATTTATTTCTGTTTTTTTTTTCCCTGCTCCTTTTCCCCATATTCCCTCCACCACAGCTGGAGAAGCAAATGTCAGCGAGGTGTTAATTGCTACTGCTTCATTTCTCAAGCCCTGCTGCACTAAACACACCGGAGCATACCAATGTTTCCTGTGTGTGTGCATAAGCATATGTGTAAATGTACGGGATGAGTTGTAAACTCATGAATTGTGACCTTTATGTCTTTCTCACTCTTGTTTTTCCCTCTCTCATCATTTCTCTTCGTATCTGTTTATTTCTCTCTTCCTCTGGTCCCTCGTCGAAGGCGTTCTTCTTAATGGCCTTGATCAGCTCCACTTTTTCAGGGAGCAGAATCATCCTATTTCCCTTTGACCCTCCAGTGACATCACCAGACAATTTTTCTGCAATTACTCAGTGTATGTGTGTGTTTGTGTGTGTGTGTGTGGGGGGGGGGTGTGTGGCAGTATGGGTATAATGACCAACAAAATCTCATATAGCACTGCCTTCTTAATAGTCTGCTTGAGATGTGTTGTGCAGCAGCTGGTTTTCTTTTGTTTTTTGCTGCAGTTTTAACACAAGTAAGGAACAATGAGAAATAGAAAGTCATAGACGTGTGTGTGTTTGTGTGTGTTTGTATGCATTTTTGAGTGTGCACGTGTGCATGTGTTACAGAATGAGGAAGAGCTCATAAAATACCATCACAATCGCAATATGAAACAAGTCGAGACGCAACAAAAAGAGGTGCAGAGATACCATCCAAAGCGTTATTATTGCTTTGTTTCTCATGTTCCTTCGCTCCATTTTGATGTCACTGAATCCTTCTCTTCCTCCTTCTCCGACTGCATCTCTCTGACTTCCTTCTCTTTCATGTCTGCCTGCATGCTGGTCACTCTACCACTCTGTCCACAAGTGTCGCCATCTTATGTCATGGAGAGAAAGCAAGTAGTACCTGGTGCCCATGTCATATACAGCCTGTCTCATTCACCTTGGATAAGAAACCGAGCATATCTGGAAACATCTCAGCATTTGAACTACATGAAGGAACAAAAAAAAAAAAAAGCTTTTAGCAGGAAGTCAATAATGGAAGAGGAATACCAAAGTGAATTTGTAATTGGTGATATTGGGCTACACAAAATTGATTTGATTTGAAAGATTTAAATAGTGAGTGTTAAGCAGTGCGAAAGAGGCAGAAATGTAATAAAAGAGTGAGACGGGTTAAAGTGGGAGACGGAGGGCAGATGAATGGTGGAAATAACATGGCAAGGACAAAGTAGAGAAAACACATGCCTCGGTCTAACGTGCACCCACACAAATATGTCTATGCATGTGTGTATGACACAGAGCGTGAGAGGGAAGGAATGTAAGACAGACACACATCTATACACATACAGAAACAGAGACCGAGAGCAAAAAGCAGAGCCACAAGGAGATACACATTTCATCTGTGGTTAGTTTTCACTACAAAGAACCCCAAAGCTCCCAGTCAGCTGGGGGTGTTTTCCCCTGACTTGTCCCGATGGCTGGGGGGAACAGACGAAAAAACTCCCATTTGATGTTGGAGTGCTTATTTTCATGTTCAACTATTTATTTCCTGTTTTCTCCGGGTGTGTGTTGTTTTTGTTTTCTGACACCTTGGAGATAGGAGAACTTTGCCCCCTCCAGATCCGTTCCAAATTGGTCCCATTTTGCCCTGTGGTGTGTGCACATGCACACACGTGTGTGTGTGTGTGTGTGTGTGTGTGTGATTTGTCTGTGTACAGTTCAGCAAGAGAATGGACAGAAAAATCAAACAGATAGTGTTAATCCAGATATAAAAACAAAAACAGGGATTTTCAAAGCAGCTTCACGCAACTTTCCATCCATCCATCTATTATCTTAACCGCTTATCCTGCTCGCAGGGTCGCAGGCCCAGGGTGTCTCCCCGCCTGCCGTCCAACGACTGCTGGAATAGGCTCCGGCTTCCCTGCTTCACACAACTATTTAAAGTGAAATAGCAATAAGATAGTCAAAGTCAAAGTATCATTATTGTCCCTTACAGGGAAATTAGTTTTAGTCAGTATATATAAAACTCTCTCACAAAACAAAACATACAAACACCAAGGCAGAATCGACAAATCACTGATGGACAACAAAACCACAGGACATAATGGGCAAGGAGAACCAAAGGAGTTCAAATATACAAACCATGGAAACAACCGATCTGCAGACAACGGATGAATACTAGCTATTATTTAACAATTGGATGGCAATAGGGACAAAGGAAGCCTTGTTTCTCTTAGTCATAATACAGAGCATCCTCAACCGACAACCTGAGGGTAACAGCTTAAACTCTGGCCGAAGGGGGTGACCTTGGCACTCCAGATGGAAGTAGCCTTTCTGAACACCTTCATATTATAATGGTCAGTAAGCTGGGCTTGACTTCTCCCTGAAATCCTACTAACCCATTTGATGAGTATATCAAGCCTTTTTTGTTTGTTTGGTTTTTTTTATTGGCCAGAGTCAAGTTACCAAACCAAGCAACAATACGGTACATTGCAACTGTTTCAATAAAACTTCTATAAAAGAGAGTCTGGGAGGAGACATTAGATGTTCACGTTGTCCTCAGGAAAAGCGGTCTTTGTTGGACCTTCTTTGATGTGGAAGCACCACGAGTTTCAAAGCACAACTTGTTGTGGAGAACAGCCCCCAGATATTTGTAGCTGTCCACAAGCTCAGTGTCAGCACCTTTAATGCTGGTTGGTACAGGACTAGGAGGAGTCTTTCTAAAGCTGATTATCATGTCTTCAGTTTTAGACACATTTAAGTGGAGGAAGGACTCATCACACCAAGACACAAAATCATCGACCACAGGTCCATGTTGTTCCTCCTCCCCTTCAAGAAGACTTACAATCAGTGAATCATCCGCAAATTTGAATGTGTTTATTGGTATGGTTGCTGCGACAGTCATTAGTGTTCAATATGTAGAGTAACGGGGAGAGACAACAGCCCTGAGGGGAACCGGTTTAAGAGTACAGCTGATTGGAAAAGGAGCCATTAACCCTCACACACTGGGACCTATCAGTCAAAAAGTCCAGTACCCAGCGAACTAGATTAAGATCCAGTCTGAAGAGATGAATTAGCTTATCTGCTAACAGATGTGGCTGGATTGTGTTAAAGGCTGAGGAGAAATCTATAAACAACAGCCTGGCATGAGCATTTGTCCCCTCAAGATGGCGGTACAGGAAATTTAACAGCATTATCATGACATCTTGTATACCTCTATCAGGCCTGTATGCAAATTGCAGTGGATCAAGGGATTTCTCCACCTGCGATAAAACCTCATTTTTAATGAGTTTCGCAAATATCTTCATTATTAGAGATGTCAACATTACTGGTCTATAGTCATTTAATGACACAGGGGTTTTAGTCTTGGCAACTGGTACAATTGTGGAATGTTGCCATAATTTAGGGACCCTCTGTTGCTGAAGGGATAGTATGAAAAGAGTGTGAAAGATTCCACACAACTGTTCAGCACAGGTTTTAAGAACCTGGCCACAGATATTATCAGATCCAGGGCTTTTGCTAGATTTGGTGACTTTGAAGTGTTTTTCCACACTTTTGATATCAACAGTCAAAGCTGGGGGAGCTCTACTGCTGTTCTTTAATGCATTCAAATGATTTGTGAAGTCATTATTATCAAATCTTAAGTAAAATGTATTTAACTCATCAGCCTACTGTTTGTCTGGATTAAAACAGGCCAGAACAATGTTCCTGTTGCCTTTGTCTTTACACCCAGTCATAGATTTCATACCGTTCCAGGCTAACCTTAAATTGTTACTGCTCAGCTCAGCTTCTATTTTAACTCTGTACCCGAGTATAGCCCTTTTGATTTCTGACCTGTTCTCCTTCTTTGTTTCCTTAACTACGGTATCATTACCCTCTTTAAAAGCATTTTCCTTTTATGAATCAGACCCTTAAGGGCTGATGAAGCCCTTGGTTTGTTGTTAGGGAAAATCTTGACAGCCTTGGTCGGAATCACATTGTCTGTACAAAAGGAGCTATAGATACACACAACATCCATTAGCTCATCAGTATTGCCTGAGGATTCAGATAAGAGAGATATATTTATTAATCCTGTGGGAAAATTCATCCTCTGCATTTAACCCATCCCAACACACACTGTAGCTGGGAGCAGTGGGCAGCGGGGACCAATTCCAGTTCTTCTTGCCATGCCTCGGTCAGAGGCACAGACAGGAGCATTAACCTGAAGGCAATTGCCTGGGTGTTTAAGATGGCGTTGTTCGACTTCCGATGTACGATTACTTGCACAAGAACTTCCAGTCTGGATTGTTGAGAGAAGAGATGACTTTGTTTTACACTTACTGTTTGCAGGACCTCCCTAAAATCATGGTCAATGATGTACATCGCATCGTGAGTGCTTCCTCGGTAGGTCAGATGAGCAAAAATGAAAAGTGGTTTAAGATGTATATTTCGAGCTATGAGGGTGAGTAATGGCATGATTAGAACTATGTTAGTGCTAGTGCTAGCTAGCTAGCTAACTAAGTTAATTTAGCAGGGGCAATTAAATGAAATGATACAAATCAGACATACCTGGTGTAAAACCGAATGTCCTCATCGGAACCTGCAAACCACCTCAAGCTGAATTTGGACTGTAGCTGGATGGTCTCTAGTTGTTTCTGGAGCACTTCTATTTGTTTCCTCATTGACTTGTTTTGGGCCAGGGCATCACCCAAAACAGCAGGATTAGGAGCCACGCAATAGTCATGCTCTTGCAGGCAGCTGCTGACATCCATCTCATTATCAGAGGAGTCCAGAGCTGGCAGAGGGGCGACAGCAGGATGCTCCCAGTGCTCCCACACACCTAGCCTGGGTGTGGGTTTGGAGTACACATTCGACGCAAAGAGTGTGGGGACAGCTCCTTTCTCAAGCCTCCTTAGCACACCTGTAGCTGGCACAGCGAAATCACCCGTTTCCAAACGCTGACTACACACTTTTGTACTCTTGGTGACAGTAAATGCATCCCTCCGAATCTTCGCTAGCCACCTAGCTCTTTCCTCTCAGTTACTACGGACTGAATGGAAACTTAAAAGAGAATTATAGCACACTGAATTCGCACACTGTGGCACACAACAGTGCTCAGTGGAGCCTGATTCACAGTGTTGATACTTGAATGCCCCTTTTTGCCCTGTTTTATTCATTGATTTTTCAGACGAAATTAAGATTTCGGGCTGATAAGTTAGCAGCTAACTAAGGAAACTAAACTGGTTTGGGCACTTTTGCCGAATGGAAAGGACACTTGCAAAGGACGTCCTGCAAGGCCTGGTAGAAGAGACTAGGAAGAGAGCGAGACCAAGAAAAACCTGGATAAACAACATCAGAGAATGGCTACAGATGAGTGTAGTGGAGGCGGGGAGAGCTGCGCTGGACAGGGAACGGTGGAAGAGACTTGCTGAGGCATCAGCTGTACTCCTACGACCACCATAGGTTATGGAACTGATGATGATGATGAATGATTCAGTAGGACGTAAGCATCCGGTTGTACCAGAAGTTCTTATGCAAACAGACACATCAGGAAGTTCCGCAGCGCAACATTAATGCACAGAGCTTATTAGCCCCCCTTAGTATGTGTTGCTAGGTCGGACAAGCTTGACAAAAAGAAACATGGCGATGCAGCCAACGCTGGTTCCATTTAGCTGGGGGGGGTCAGTGTGTACTAGATAGTTTCTGGGCATCAGGCAATATAGCTTCAAGAAACCATCAGCAAGAACTATGCGATGGAAGGATATATCCACGATGCCAACTTTTATGAAAAAAAAAAGATATGATATGAGACTTAGTCATTATGGTCTCAATGAAAAAGGGAAAAGCCACATATTTTTTGCGTAGAGACAGAGGGTGAAAAGACTATCAGTAAGCATTAGTCCTGCACTAACTTATGACTTTTACTAAGGTAACTTTTCCCATTGGGATCCTAGACGTCGTGTATATCCAAATAAATCACATCAAAATTTACTTCGGGGCAGCACATGGCCTTACAAATATAATATAAACAAAGACATGTTTCTGTCTAATGATACTGTCATATTAAAATACATCAGCAACCAACCTATCTGTCTTTTTCCAAATCTATTTAACGTTACCACCGAAATAAGGAGGAAACAAACCTGGCTGACATTAGACGAACTCCATTTGATGTAGCTATACTTTAGCTAGCTAGTGAGCTAGCGTTTTGCTTTCATTAACTAACTTAAGATGTGAATATATACAATGTAATGTGTCTTTGAAGATTGTGACACCAATGTAATGTAACTTTACATAATATTGTAACCTTTGAACAGAAGTAGGTGTCCTTGGTGATGATGTTGATGTTCAGCTGATGTTAAGGTCTACCGCACAGCCTAAGGGGACAGTCCATTGTTCTGAGGGTCCATTATTTTGAAAACCCACTAGTCAGAAAAACATCCCATTGGACCGAAAGCCCATTTGTTTGACATTCTGTTATTCCAAAGACAAAAAGCCCACTGCTCCGAAGGCCTGTTGTTCTGAAAATGCACACTCTCCCTGCATTTTTTTTGTTGACCTTGATATCTTGTGTATTTTGACACGTATACATCAAGATACCATCCATCCATCCATCCATCCATCCATCCATCCATCCATCCATCCATCCATCCATCCATCCATTATATAAACCACTTATCTTGCTCTCAGGGTCACTGGGGATGCTGGAGCCTATGCCAGCAGTCATTGGGCAGCAGGCGGGGAGACACCCTGGACAGGCCACCAGGCTGTCTCAGGGCATGTACAGATATACACAATGTAAATATACCAACTCAGTCTTTAATATGAATGCAACCTCAAACTCAAAAATACACGTTAAAAAAATCCAATGAATGCAGTTACACCCTATCATCATCTGGTGGAGAGGAAGATACTATTTACTACTAATTCACGTGAATAGGAGGCGTTAACGAGGAAGGCCAAAGAGGAGGTTTATGGATGTGGTGAGGGAGGACATGCAGGTGGCTGGTGTGACAGAGGAAGATGCAGAGGACAGGAAGAGCTGGAAACGAATGATCCGCTGTGGCGACCCATAGGAGCAACTGAAAGTAGTGGTAGGAGGAGGTGTAACCTTAAAAGTACATGTGAGAATGTCATCTCTACTTCACCAGACATATCAAATTTCTTGTATTTATCTCTGGCCAGCTCAGATCAATGACTCGCAACGAGACTGGATGCAACTTGCAATTTGCTGGTGTTGTATCGAACTCTGTGTCGAGACCTTTTTCCCCATATGGAAACAGGTAAGTGTTAGTTTAAGGTTAGGGTTAGGTTGAGGTTAGATTAAGGTTAATCAAGCGCCTCGGTGTTGTATCGAACTCTGGCTAGGGGGAAACAGATCTCGATGAGGAAACAGTGTTCGATACCACACCAGCAGTCACTGAAATAACAACTGCAGGGACTATGTTCGGAGTAGTGGGAGTTCGTTTTCAGGATAAGTGGCTGTCAGACAAATGGGCTTTCGGTCCAAGGGATGTTTTTCAGACCACTGGGGTTTCAGAATAATGGGCCGTCGGAACAATGGCATGGCACCCAGCCTAATCCACTCTTTACATCAGACCAATTTGTTTTCGATTTTGGGGATGGAATAAACACAACACCTTCCACACGGTCAGGGTATCGGGTATAACTTTTACAGGTCTCCCAGAAGCATCTTGAAACCTTCTTCAAAATGTTGTTTTCTTTTTAACATAGATGAGCCCAACACATAGGATATCTAAGTTTAACAGGAAATAGGAAAGTTGACCGATGTTCTGCCAGGTACCAAGCTTGCTCAACTGTTATTGGGTGCACAGGGAGAAAAGGGGCGGGACTTAGGAAGGACTAATTGATGGGAGCTGAACAGACAACAAACACTAAGATATCAAGAGATGAATTTCAAAATGTTGCACGCACACATGCACAGATACAAAATGTCAACATGTAGGCATGCAAACATAAATATACAGATTCATTCCCGCACACACACACACACGTACGCTGGACATAAACACAATAGGGTCCTGCTAGCTGTTTCACATACAATTCAGGGGCCAAAATGAACAATATCTCTTGTTTTCGACTTTACTCTGTGGAGAAATGAAGATTTTCATTGGGGAATTTGAAAGAAAGCAAGAAAAACGGTCATAATCCCTGACTGACCAAGGCTCCTGCCCCTCACATGGGAATTTCTCATCTCAAACTCAATCTGGGGCGGCACGGTGGCGCAGCGGTTAGCATGGTCGCCTCACAGCAAGAAAGTTCTGGGTTCGAGCCCTGGGGTAGTCCAACCTTGGGGGTCATCCCGGGTCGTCCTCTGTGTGGAGTTTGCATGTTCTCCCCATGTCTGCGTGGGTTTCCTCCGGGTGCTCCAGTTTCCTCCCACAGTCCAAAGTTATGTAGGTCAGGTGAATCGACCGTACTAAATTGTGTGTGTGGGCCCTGTGATGGCCTGTCCAGGGTGTCTCCCCACCTGCCACCCAGTGACTGCTGGGATAGGCTCCAGCATCCCCGCGACCCTGAGTAAGGATAAGCAGTTTGGATAATGGATGGAAACTCAATCTGCTTTGAGACAGCTGAGTAAAGTAATTTTCACACCTGCGCCTTACGCTTGAATCCGATCCCAAGTTTTGTTGGTATTTTATTTCTTGTTGCCTACAGTTTAAAGTGCCAAATAGCCATACATTTTTATATTCCTGTGTTCGTTTTGTTGTTGTTTTTTCCCATTATGCTGGTTTGGTTTCACACTATGAAAAATGAAAATTCTACTGTGGTGCCTTTGCTTAATACTGTCAGTCTATACTGCAGTATATCCCCTGCACTGTCCTCTACTGGTCACTTTAACATGTAAACATGGAAAACAGTGTGCGCTTTGTCATCTTGGTTTTACTCCTGTTTATTTGGTACCAAGATGTGGAACAGAATGAACAGCGGTCTGGCCTGGGTGCATCACATGCAGTCATGCAGGCAACGATGAGTTGCATTTCTGCTATGCTGCAAAAAAAAAAGTCAAGCTTATCAAGCTATTTCATCTTTCTTTTAAGTCTCATAAAATTTATTCCAAGATATTGCAAGTAAAATGTTCTCACCCCACAGCCACATAATGCTGCTTGTTTCAAGGAAATGTGCTTGTTTCATGACTATAGAACATTTTATGTGGACATTTCATTGAACAGGAAAATAAATCTTAAAAAAAGAAGAAGTGTGATTTAAGATAATCTCTCTTTTTTATAGTAAATGTCTTGAAAGAAGTCCTACTACCATGACTCAAGTACGTTTTATTGAAACAAGCAATAATATCTGCCAGTGCAGTCGGGGAATTTTGCTACCAATATCTTGAAATACACACGAGTCTTAAAACATGATAAAATACCCCAATAAGCTTGTCTCTGATTTTTACTTGCAATAAATTCACACACGGCAAAGTGGTAAACTCATGGCCGCAGTGGTGCCTTAATCATTTCGGTGGAAAAGGTGGGTGTGTGCAACAGTTCAACAATTACACCATCATGTCTTTCATTTGAACAGGTTTGCTTTCATACCAATAGTGAGCCGTGCTGCTGTTCAGCTGACCCCCCAGACCCTCGTTTGTTTTTGCTGCACGCCTGAGTTTGGAAACACTTAACACAATCGACTTAACAGACCAAATTGTTGGGGTAAATGGCTCCGGATCATAAAAAAAACAAAACCTCCAGTTGGTCCATGTGCACCCTAAGAGCTGTCAGGAACAAAGCTGCGACCTTTTGAAGCTTAATTGAATTTAATGAGTGGTGCCTGGATTGGGTGCAGGCATGCATCCGAGAGAGCTCAACTCCTTTGAATAGACACACAGATGAAGTCTCTGTTCATTAGTAAAAAAAAAAGACCCGGCTCTCCTCTGTATCTGTATTGCGGTATAGTCCCTTGTCAAACTGTGAACACAAGATGCAATGCCAATCTCTCATTTGTACACAAAATCAAACCTTGGTGCACAAGATACAGTGGAAAAGAAAGCAAATGAGTAGTCTTGTTTTTCCTTGGCCGTAGAGCACTTTTATCCAACTATGACCAACACCTTCAATCTAACACTTATTCCACAGGATATATATAAACATGTTAATCCACACACTATTTACAATAGCTATTTAGATAATCCTCCTTGATGTCCTTTGTGGTACTATATTTCTCTTTCTTTTTGTCTTTATTGTCAGAATGGGATTGACCACTCATTAAACTACATACAATTACTGTCTGGTAGAAGCACCCTTCAAATAACCCGACACATTGTAGCTGTGATAGTGTCATGCAGAGGACTAGTACTAAATGAGGAAGATGCCAGCTGAGTACTTTTAGGTACTATACCAGCATGAGACGGTGTGTTCAGGATCAGAGAAAAACCACCTCTGATGACATTGATATCCTGGCTGCTCCCCCCGGTTAGATGAGGACAGTGTCTGGTATTTATATCTGCTCTGTCTGGGTGTGTGTGTGTGTGTGTGTGTGTGTGTGTGTGTGCGCTCGCACTTGCCCATGCGTGCATCCGGGCGCTTTCACCAGTCACCCCTGACACAAGAACATCACCTCACACTGAGCCCAGCATCTAACATTGCCACAGGGTTTATCTTTCTTAGCATGAAGACATTCACCACCTTTCACACACACACACACACACACACACACACACACACACACACACACACACACACACACACACACACACACACACACACTATCTTACTAGAGGAGACCAAGACAAATTAATTATCGCGTAGCATAACAAATGTTAGGCTAATCAAAATATACATGACATCTACCAACACGGGGATCGCCGGTTCGAATCCCCGTGTTACCTCCAGCTTAGTCGGTTGTCCCGACAGACACAGTTGGCCGTGTCTGCGGGTGGGAAGCCGGATGTGGGTGTGTCCTTGTCGCTGCACTAGTGCCTCCTCTGGTCGGTCAGGGCGCCTGTTTGGGGGACGAGGGGGAACGGGGGGGGGGGTAGCGTGATTCTCCCATGCTCTACGTCCCCCTAGGGAAACTCCTCACTGTCAGGTGAAAAGAAGCAGCCAGCGACTCCACATGTATTGGAGGAGGCATGTGGTAGTCTGCAGCCCTCCCCGGAACGGCAGAGGAGGTGGAGCAGTGACCGCGGCAACTCGGAAGAGCAGGGTAATTGGCCAGATACAATTGGGCAGGGGAAAAAAAACAAAAAAACAAAACGTATATACATGACACACAGTATGAATAAGGAAAACGATGAGGAAAGTTATGGTGATGATTATGGTGTGGTCAGGATTATGATTGCCAGGATGACCAACAATACATACAGTTACAGTAAGATGACATTAAAAACAGTTTTGGGAATGATCATCAAACCAATTATCACTACAATGACGATCAATGTGAATTGTTGTTCAAAGTGATAGCAGTTGATGATAATGATGAAGATGACGAGGATAAGACTCTTTCAGTGATAACAATAAGTACTTATGATGATGATGTTGGTGATGATGAGGAAGACATAAAAATAACAAGACCAATAAGCTTTTCACACACACACACACACACACACACACACATTTCCATTTATAACTGTTTATAGATACATAAGGTGAGCTTTACTTGGCTGGTAAAATTAATTTCCGGGCTAAATAAACTAGGACTTAAGCTGGTTAATATCCTCACTCCAATGGGTCTTATAACAAGCCCTGCCTCAAAGGTCAAATTCATCTCCATGGTGCCTTACTGCTCGTTCATAATTACACAGGACTAATTCTGTTTATATTATCAATAACCAAAAAAACAAAAAACAAACAAAAACTAATAATAATAATAATAATAATAGAAGAAAAAAAGGGACTCATGTCTTTAACATGAGGACCTCAAACATTGATGACTCCTGCCACCTTAGCTTAGCTTGCTGTTATGGGAGATTTAGGTGAAAAACAGGTGTATTTAGAAGCAGGTATAATCAAAACCTGCCTTGCTGTGGCAGAGAGGCTTGCGTGTCCTTACGATCCCGGGAGCTATGCCAGCGGGGGACTAGTGCCCCTGGCAGGTGCAACCAAGCTGGACAGGTCGCCGGGGGAGAGGCCAGACTAAAGAGTACACACACCAAGTCCTGGTAAGCAGGGGACGGATGATGTCAGAAGGCGGCAGAAGCGGTTTTGGTAACGGCTTTTGTCATCACAGCTGTGGGCAGAGGATTCCAATGGAACAATGGCCAGGGCCTCCGCTGTGTGCCACTCCAGAAAGCAATGGCAAACAACTGGTTTTATTCCTTGCCCAAAACTTGCACATGTCATGGTCAAAAATAAGAAAAACAACATAAATTCTGAGTTGATTGAGACCCTCAGGGTCAACCAGGATTTTTCAGCTGGGGAAGGGACATCCCAGAGAGGAGCAAATACAAGTAATAACGAGGTAGAGCCAAACCCAGCAGGGAGCTCTACATCTGACCCCTGTAAGAACTCATCTCAAGAGAGAGGTCACTCACATAGGAAATGCACAATTTTAAACGTAGGAACTTGGAATGTTAGGACTTTATTGTACCTGCTCTTAAAGGAATTAGAACACTTAAAATGAACATTATAGGACTATCAGAGATCATATGGAGTGGCAGTGACCATTTTGAATCAAATGAACACTGCATCATATACAGTGGAAATGACAAGGGCGGACATAATGGAGTTGCAATCATTTTAGATCCTAAGACTAAGAAAAGCCTAATAAGCTATGATCCAATATCTGATCATATCCTTATGGTAAAGCTTGACACAAGACCAACAAAAACACCACTTATCCAAGTCTACACACCAACTTCTCAGAGCATAGAAGAAGAAGTAGAGGATTTTTATGACCAGCTACAAACAGTCAAAGACTCCATTAAGGACAAAGACCAACTCATAATAATGGGAGATTTCAATGCAAAAGTTGGAGAAGGTGAACAGAGCAACAGCGGTCTCGGACTGTATGGCTTAGGACAACGCAATGACAGAGGAGAGGGACTTTTGACTTTCTGTCAAGCAAACAAAATGACCATCACAAATACAATGTTTAAACATCATCGATGAAGACGCTATACATGGATTTCACCTGATCAACAATCAAGAAACCAGACTGACTACATTTTGGTAAATAGGGTATGGATGACATCTTTTCTCAACTGCAAAAATCGACCAGGAGCGGATTGTGACACCGACCACACCTTGGTTTGCACAAAAATAAGACTCAAAACATTCAAAGCACAAGCAACAACGCCCACGCTAAGACATGATGTAGAAAAACTCAAAAGATGAAAGCATAAAGACGAATTTCCAAATTGAGACAGAAAATAAGGTTGAAACTCTCCTCACAACCATCTCAGAAGAGACACCACCTGAGGAATTATGGCAAAGCATCAAATCTATATATTTGATCGCCGCAGCCACAACATTAGGGAAGAAGAAACGAAAGCAGACAAAGCCATGGGTAAGCAATGGAACTAAAAATTGCAGAACAAAAGAGAAACGCTAGAATAAGCAACAATTTAAAGAAATATAAGAATCTCAAAAGCAAAGTGCAGCGACAGATTCTGCGAGACAAGCGTACTTGGGTGGAACAGGAATGCCAGAAGATTACAGAATTCGACAAAGAGAACAAATCAAAAGAATTCTTCGATCAAATCAAGTCTGTGAAACAAAAACCCTTTTCACCTAACCAACTATGTGTGAACGACAAAGACAAGAACACTATAAATGAAAATGAAAAAGTCATGAATAGATGGAAAGAATATGGCGAAGAGCTTCTTTTGCCTCCCGCAAAATGAAGTCAGCCCAATCATAGCAGGAGTAAAAATAGAACTTGAACCTCTGCCACTTATGAACGAAGTTGAGGATGCTATAAAACATCTTAAAGCAGGCAAATCACCAGGTTTAGTCAACATACCTGCTGAACTAATTATACATTCTGGAAACTTAGGAAAACAGGCCATTCACCTGCTATGCACCAAAATTTGGCAAAAACAAGAGTGGCCACAAGAATTGAAAAAGCAAGAAATTGTCATGCTCTACAAATAAGGCAACCCAAAAGAATGCTCAGATTACCGGACCATAGCTCTTATTAGCCACACAAGCAAAATCTTACTTAATATAATTTTAAACAGACTTAACATCAAAATAGAGACTGAAATTGCAGAAGAACAAACTGGTTTCAGAGCCGGAAGAGGAACAGCTGATATGCCGTGCACATTACAAGTCCTCATTGAGAAGATTAATGAATACAATGAAAAAGAGGGGTACATAGTTTTCATAGACTACAGTAAGGCTTTTGATAATGTAAGTCATGCAAAACTCTTTGACACAATGGAGAATATGGGCTTTCCACCTCACCTCGTATCACTCATAGCATCACTATACAAAGACCAAGAAGCTGTTATCCGTTGGAACAACCACACAAGCCCCTTCAAAATTCAAAAAGGCGTTCATCAAGGATGCATCCTCTCCCCTCATCTCTTCAGTATCTACACTGAACAGATCATGAGAGAAGCAGAAGTTTAGAATTCAGGAATCAAAGTCGGAGGCAGGAAAATATCAAACCTGAGATACGCAGACGACACAGCTCTCTGTGGAAACAACCATCAAGAAATAACAAACCTTCTCGACAACATAAACAACAAAGGCAAGCTAAAGAATATGAAACTAAATGCAAAAAAGACAAAAATAATGCATATTGGGAAAGGCAAATACCAACCCATCAAAATAGAAGGTGAAAAACCTAAAGGGTTGAAAACTTCAAATATCTGGGCTCCTTAAAATCTCATGAATGCTACTGTTCCAAAGATATCCAAACATGTATTACTATTGTAAAAACAAAAATGATCAAACTGAAAAATATCTGTAAAAAAAAAGACCTATCCAACAAACTTGAAATAAAAATTCTAAAGGCAGTAATATGGCCTGCAGTGACATATGGGGCAGAAGGCTGGACATTGAGACAAAAAGATAAAGATAGAATACAATCTGATGAAACGTGGTTCTACCGAAGACTCTTAAACATCAACTGGCGAGGAAAAAGAACCAATCAAAGCATCTACAACAACTTGGCATCAAACGAGAACCACAGGTGCATCTCAAAAAATTAGAATATTGTGGAAAAGTTCATTATTTTCCATCATTTAATTCAAAAAGTGAAACTTTCATATATTCTAGATTCATTACACATAAAGTTAAATATGTCAAGCCTTTTTTTTTGTTTTAATCTTGATGATTACGGCTTAGAGCTTATGAAAATAAAAAAAAATCCAGAATCTCAAAATATTAGAATATTACATAAGACCAATCAAAAAAAGGATTTATAATACAAAAATGTCGACCTTCTGAAAAGTATGTTCATTTATGCACTCAATACTTGGTCGGGGCTCCTTTTGCATGAATTACTGCATCAATGCGGCGTGGCATGGAGAAAGTCAGTCTGTGGCACTGCTGAGGTGTTATGGAAGCCCAGGTTGCTTTGATAGCGGCCTTCAGCTCATCTGCGTTGTTATATTAATAATATTCTAATATTGTGAGATACTGGATTTTTGATTTTCATGAGCTGTAAGCCGTAATCATCACGATTAAATCAAAAAAGGCTTGACATGTTTCACTTTATGTGTAATGAATCTAGAATATATTTAAGTTTCACTTTTTGAATTAAGTTATGGAAAATAATGAACTTTTCCACAATATTCTAAATTTTTGAGATGTACCTGTATATGGTGCCATTGTTAAAGGAAAGATGAGGTTTTTTGGTCATTCAAGCCGAAACAAAAAATGCTCTCTCACAAGAGACATACAAGGGAAGATGGAGGGTAAACGAGGACATGGCTGCCCCAGGATGAAGTATATGAACAACTTAAAGGAATGGACAGGACGCTCTATGGCTGAAATTTTCAACGCCGTAAGAGACAGGGACAGATGGAGCAACATCATCAGGCAGGCAGCGCGAGCAGCTAACGTCCACAAGGACGATGCTGGATGAGTGAGTGAGTGAGAGTGATAATCGAAAGATCCTGCAGAGTTTTCTGATTATGGTTATTTGTGCAAGCGCCAACACACATTAGGTATATACACCCACACATAGATGCAAAGATGTGCACACATACATTAGAGCACACAGAGTATAGGAGACAGCATAAAGGATGGTCTTCATATGGCCCATCACCTTTGCACATGTAACCTGCACGACAGGGGAATGGGCCTATGCTTGCGCAGGGACAGTTTACAGTCTAATGTCTAAGTTCAGTGGAGATTGGTGTAGGTTTTTTTCTAGACCAGATTCTAGTACTCACCCCAAAGACAACACACACACTCGTGGGTATAGTTTACAATAAAAAAAAACAATTTATTTCAACAGTTCAAAGTAAAGTTATTTCAATATCAATGCTAAATTAGATGTGTTATATATATATATATATATATATATATATATATATATATATATATATATATTACTCTATTATATTTTTTAAAAGTTCTTCCTAATATTCTATAAAGCAAGGGGGGTTGTTCGGGGTACTAAAAAAACCAGTCTGCACAAAATTGTACAGATTCCCTATTAATTGCAATCTCTATCAAACAATTACAAACAAAATAAAAATACCCAAATCTAGAGTCAATTCTCAGAACTAAATCATTTCCTACATATAACTAATATGCGGCTGAATGACAACAGCCTATTGCTGTAAGAACAGTTAAAAACAATGTCATCGCAGCCAGGCTGCGGCACTATCAACGTGAATTCACGTCTAGCTGGCTGCTATGGGTTCCATGGATGCCATGTAGCCCGAGTTGGCTCGGTGGCTAGTGGCAACTGGAGCTTACAGGTTTTTTTTAACAACAAGCATATTATTATATTAAAATGTCTAACAGTCCTACATCAAATAAACCCTATGGACCGGGTGTCCTGACTGGGTTTAAAGCTCTGAATCATATGGGAACTGCTAAGGATCATAGATATACGTTTTAGCTGGGTTAGCTTAGCTTAGCAACCAATGGAAAATTGTCAGTCTTTAGATTTCAAGATTTTAAACTCTTATCTCACCAGGATTCCAGCAGCGTACAAAACACAAGAGAAAAGAGTCTTCCTTCTTCCTTCAACAGGAGATCATCTGTCTTTGGATAAAATCAAGATATCCTACGTAAATGGCTATGATTACATGGAACACAGAAAGCTGTTTACTTTTTAGCTTTGGCTAGCGGTTCACCAAGGAAGCTTCGTGGGAGGGATCTTTTTTGTCGTAGTTCAAATGTCCTGTAGCTCAAATATCCGTAGTTCAAATATCAATAATTCAAGTATCCATAGTCAAAGTTGTCCGTATTTCTAAATATCCGTATTTCTCTTCTCTATTGTTGACGGTTGTTTGTCTGGTTTAAACTCTGTAGCTCGTGTGCCTCCTAGAGGCTACTCGTGGAACTTACATACGTCACAGGGTACATGTAATCATGTGGGTTACACACACATTCACATGAACGATGCGCTTGTTTCCTGTCCTACACTGTCCAATCAATGGAGGGTAAAACCTTCTGAACTAACGTTGTATTTGAACTTCTACTACTCGTTAAACTATCATTGATTTGTTGACATGCAACCTTCCCAGCAATCAAAGTGTCAATAAGAAAAACTTCAAGCCAAAAATATATGTACTATGTGTTTGTGTGTTAATGTTTGCATTTTCGTCCTTCTTGTCAGAATCAGCCTAATGTGCATGCATATTTTTGTAACACATTTGTAAGAGAACTTGAATGCCTGCAGCTATGATCTTTATTGAACTTGAGCTTTATTTGGCCCTAAATGGGAAGTGCCATCAAGTTGATGAATCGATTTCTCTGCTCTTGACAAACAGGGTCAATTTGTATGGCTGCGGAGCGTGTGTGTGTGTGTGTGTGTGTGTGTGTGTGTGTGTGTGTGTGTGTGTGTGTGTGTGTGTGTGTGTTCTCTCAGATAAAGAGGTTCATGTGTTCAGATGTTGACAGCAGTGTTCCGTGAGCGCTCATCAGGCTCCAGACGTAGGACAACTGATGAAACACAAACACCGCGGGCATGAAGCAAGGAAACATCTCACACAAAATATTCATGAACGAGAAATACTCTCACATGCTTCCAAATGACTTGAAAATGTATAAACATAATCCCTACCATCAGAAGTAGAAGAAAAAAAATCCCTCTCCTTTTTAAATAGATGTCATTTGGTTGGACAGGTGTCCCGTAAGGCCACACCAGGCCGTCGGCAAATGTCGGGCCGTCGTTGAGTGTCTGTGACCCTAGTTTTGGCGGTGCATCCCACACCGTTGGCAGTAGTTGGGCCCCTGTCGACAGTTTTTAGGCCGATTCAGCATGGCCAATTCAGCACGTTGAATTGGCGGCGGAGCCCGTCGGCGAGAGATCACGCTGATTGGCTGTTCAGCTTAGCGAATCAATGCACGAGGAGAGAAACGGAAATTACGAAAGCAAGCAAACGACGAAGTCAAGAGGTCGCACACAGAAGACGCTTCTCATTTTTCGTCTTCATCTCACCTGAACATTTCAACAAGCTAATATTTTCATAACGACATGGCAATCTGGAATCAAGAAACTGAAGACCAGCTGATCAGCTTGATTCAGGGGAGGCCAGCTCTGTAGGACAATACAGAAAAACGTTATGCTAAACCGAGTGGTGAAAACAGAACTCTGGCGTGAGATTGAAAATAAACTTGTTATACCAGGTAAGACTTTCTTTTTGGCCACTGAACTCTTTAGAAACTGTTCGTAATTATTGGTGTTATTGTTCGCTAGCGCTCGGATATCATTTGTTCATTCTGTTTACCGGTTAGTCTGACTCATTTTCAGTTGATTCGGTCCTGTGTTTGAACATATGCACAGAGTAATATGGCGGTGAGCCATCGTCACTGCTATGCACCTTCAACACGCCATGGGGGCGTTGCAGGATCAAGCGGCTCCCATTCCGTATAAAATCAGCCAGCGAAATCTTCCAGCCGAAGAACAGAAACATTTGGTGACATTGATGGTGTGCAGGTGATAGCTGACAATACGATCATTGCGGCAGCTGATGAGAAGGAACATGCCGAGATACTGTACCAGGTAATACAGAGAGCCAAAGAGATGAATTTCAAGTTCAATGCAGAGAAAGTGCAGTACAAAGTGATGGAGGTGAAATACAAGGGACATGTGATAAACCCCGAGGGAGTACAGCCAGACAGTGACACAGTGAATGCTGTTGTACACATGCCTGCACCAGAAGATAGAAAGGGTCTACAAAGGCTACTAGGTATGACTAAGTACTTGTTCCAATACATATCTAATGAAGCAGCAGTGACAGCACCTATAAGGCAGCGACTCAGGAAAGACATGCAGTGGCTGTGGTCACATGAACATGATGCTGCCCCGAACAAACCCAAGACAGCACTAGCTGAAGCTCCAGTGCTGAAATTATTCGACCCAAATCAGCAGATAGTCCTCCAAGCTGATGCGTCGAAAGATGGGCTGGGTGCATGCCTGCTGCAGCAAGGACAGCCAGTGGCATATATATCAAGAGCCCTAACACAGGCTGAGTGCAACTATTGGCAGACTGAAAAAGAACCGCTTGCGGTCATGTTTGCGAAACAAAAATTCCACCAGTACGTTTGGTGCACATGTGGTGGTGCAGTCAGACCACAAGCCTCTCTGGAGGCTATATTCACAAAGCCATTAGCACAGGTAACTGCCAGACTACAACAAATGCTGCTACAGCTTCAGCGTTACAATCTCCACATCAAGTACACACCTGGAACAGAAATGCTAATAGCAGACGCTTTATCCAAAGCGTTTGGTGCTGTGGAAACACAAGAGGAGTCCATGACTACAGATGAAAAGGTAGTCTATGCCATGGAAGCAACTGATGCTCTGGGAAGAAAGATGCATGAGAGGCTTAGGATGGCAACTGAGGAGGCCCGAGCCTCGCAAAAGCTACTAGACATTCACCAGAGAGGATGGCCAACGCACAAAAAAACCCAGATAGATGCTGAGCTGAAAGTCTATTGGCCAATCAGAGATACAATCACAGTAAGTGGGGGAGTCCTGATGACAGGAGACAGATTCATCATCCTTAAAAAGCTGAGATCAGACATGCTACAAAGACTGCACACAGCCCACCAAGGAGTACAACGGACCAAAGAACAGGCATGCAAGTATCTATATTGGCCAGGCATATCGGCTGATATAGAGCAAATGGTTGGGAGCTGCCCCACCTGTCAACAACACCTACTGGAGAATCAGAAGGAGCCACTAAAATCCCGTGAGCTGCCAGAGCTACCATGGTACAAAGTAGATGTGGACATTTTTGAGCTACAAGGCAAATCTTTCCTCCTCACAGTATATTATTTCTCAAAATATCCTGAGGTCCAACAAATATGTGACAAAACAGCAAGCACAGTAATAGCAAAGCTGAAGGCTGTGTTTTCCAGACGTGGTGTTCCAAAGGAAGCGGTGAGTGACCATTAAACTCATGCTGAAGAAGGTGGCACAGACTAAGACAGACCCCCATCTGGCTCTGTTGACTTTAAGGAACACTACTGTGACTAGACTTGAGCTCTCTCCTGCAGAAATGCTGATGGGTCGGGTCCAAAGAAGCACTTTACCAGTAGCCAGTGCTCTGCTCAAACCAAGGCATCTGACAAGAGTAAATTAGAGGCTACTTAAACTGCAACAAAGACAAGGAGAGTACTACAACCAACATGCAAGACCTCTCTTTGTGCTCGAACCAGGAATGGCTGTCAGTATAGAGACTCCACAAGGCTGGAAACCTGCCCTGGTAGAACAGAAAATACAGGAGCTGAGGTCATATAATGTTGTGATGGCTGCAGGACAAAGGTACAGGAGGAATAGGAGACACTTGAGAACAATTCAGAATGACACACATACTGAAATAGAGGACAGTGATGTCAGTGTCACTGAGCAGCCACCTCCAAGCGAGCCTGCAGAACCACACGTACAGGACACGACAAGAAATGTGGAACAACTAGTCAACTGTTCAGATGCACAGGTCCAACACACCAGAAATGGCAGACTGGTAAAGCAGCCTACCAAATTCAATGATTTTCAAATGGGCTAACAATAGAAGTTATGCTCCTATGGAGGGTTATGTGCTAGAAACCTCTGACCCCAGTGACAGTGGACAAAGACTGGGTACAAAAAGTGTAAAGAGTTCTTAAAAAATGTAATGAATGTATAGTATAAAGAAATGAATGTAGTATATGGGTAATGAATGAATGTAGTATATTGGTCTGTGTATTCACAGAGGATTTGAGGATAGTTGCAATCACAGCATTGTAAAATGGTGACAGATGTACTCTTAACATAGTTCAGGGATGGTCGTTCCCTGTTCACATAGACGGCCTCTTTGACTCCCTGTTCGAACCGGTGAGACTGGAGAGGTCACTTAGATGAGTGATGAAACATTTTTCTCAATAAACGTTGTGTTCAGATGAAGTGATTCAACTTTCTGTGAGTATGAAATTATATTTATGTGCAATGAAATCCTGAAGCCTGTGCTACTTCACATTTTGCTGGTCTTATGTCAGGAAAAAAAAACAACAGACCGAACAGAAGAGACACAAATCAGGCCATCATTTTCGACTTTGTAATTCTTTGAAACCCGTCCTCAGTAAACTTTTCCTGAGAGCCAGGCAGCACCTGTCACACTGCGTTCATCGTCAGAATGATTAGGATGGTTTAAGAGTGACAAGTGACTTTCAACATGACAAGTAAAACTGGCCATGTCAAATGTGAGGATTCCGGCTGCCAGTCAGGAAAACATTTACATGGCCTTTCAAAGGACAAGGGGAGCCCAGAGACGTTTCTGAAATTCCTGTACAATGAACAATTAGCAGAAGTTAGCCCACATGCTACAGTACATTCCTACTCATCCAACACCTGTGGGGGAAAACAATGGTGAGTTTACATAGGGGATACGGGAGCATTGTAAAAGCGGTCATCCATAGGTCTCTGAAATAGGATAAACTGCTATGTCAATGTCAAAAATACAGGATGGCGAAAAGCTGTTGTGTGGCACTCTGCAAGGCAGTAAAGCATATCATTACAAAATATCAATGTACTGCTCCCTCAATGTTGTAAACTTCCCAGAAGTGTTGGAACAAAGATGAACAGCAAGCCAAACTCGAAGTCAGGGGAATTTAATGACGTCTTGCCATTAACTATAGTGAAACGATGACGACGAGTGAAACTGTAGAGAAGAGAATAAAATACAATTTTGAGCACCTACGCTAAATATAAAAATATACATAGGTGTAAAATATCTGCATATAGATATACCGTTTTCTATCAAAAGTAACCTGAATTACAGTAAGACTGTATAAAATCTCTATGGCTAACTAGCTAAAACATCTATTTCTGCAGCTAACATATAGCTATTTACCTAATATCTGTAGCTAACGCAAAACTATCATAGTAATATCCAGTATTGCTAACACAATGCAACTCATAATGTAGCTAACACATCCAAATTAATAGCTAGCACACAATACAGCTTAGCTTATAGATCCCGTTTTTCCTAAGCTAACAAAACTACCCTATAAAATATTCAAACTACACAATATACACCTACAAACGTTACCAAAGATGTACACTATTATTTAGACTTACAGTCATTGCTTTCTGATGGCATTAAACAGAATGATGAGCGAAGATTGAGACACGCAACAACTTTTTCTACTTTCTTTCAGCGTCAGACTGAGATCGTTTAACAACGGAACTACTGTAACTGCACTTCCTGTTTCATTCTTCTTCTTGTGTAGGTGGCGCTAAATCACATCAAAACAATAGCATGCAGCCACCCAGTGGTTGAAAGTGGTATTACATCAAAATAAACACCGCAGGCATAACAATCAAAGTCCTTGGTATTTTGATGACAATTTTTGTATGCTGTTTTGGCTTTGTTGTCGATGAGGTCTAGGCAAATTAATAGAAGGTGTTCAGTGTGCTGATGCGGGAAAAAGTTGGAAAAGATTGGACAACTTGATGCAGGCTGATGGGATGCTAAGCTTTAATTTTCAGATATTGGTTTAGGTAAATACTGTGTATATATCTTATATTTCAGTTAACTGGGAGTGAGAAAGGGAGGAAAAACATGTATGTATGTTTTTAAAAAAAAAAAAATTTTTTGGTGCATTTTCACTGTTGAGGTCACTGTCGTGCAGGAAAGTCATGTAAAAGGTTAAAATGTGGCTAAAGCGATTGAGAAGAGGATCGAGTATTAAAGGTGGTCCTGCCTTTTTCTGTCATGGAATTTTTGTGAAGTATCTAATTCTAAATGGCTACCCATCACACATACAAATATCCATTTGGTGTTATCTATCTGAACAGTTGGTGTAATTTACTATCTTAACTGGCAAACGCAGTTAAAATCCAGGATTAAACTTTTATGCATTGCCAGACACAGAGACTGATCTCTCACTGCAGTTTGAATTTACACAAATATGCATTTCCTAACTTACATACAGCTGTTCTAACAGGTTACATTATACTTTATCCATCCTTGTGGGCAAATTTGTCCTCTGCATTTGACCCATCCCAACAACCAAGTAGAATTAGATACTCCACAAATGTACAACAAAAACTGGTAGGACCAGCTGAAACACACTGTCCCCCTCTCATGACTTTGATTATATTTTTTCCTTTTTCAGGACAGCCATACATTTGTGAAGGTCCTCAGAACTACAGTGACCTCAGCAGTGAAAATGACCTAAATAAATGTATACATAAAGGTTTTACCTCCCTTTCTCACTCTCAGTGAACCGAAACATAAAAGGCTCAGTCTGATGATACATGTCGTGTACACAGCGGGTTCCAACGCCAATACATCAGTATCTGAAAAAATAAAGCTCGACATCCCACCAGCCTGCATCAAGCTGTCAACTATTTTCAGACTCTTTTGCCTTTTTTCCTGCATTAACATACTGAGCACCTTCTGTTAATTTGCCTCGACCTCGGTGACAACAAAGCCAAGGCAACATGCAAAAGAAGTCTCCAGAATACCAAAGACTTGAATGTCTTGATGCATGCTCAGTAATCCAGGTAAGAAAATTACAGAAGGTTGAATCAGTTCATCTGGATACAACTTTTATTGACATACATTTCATCACTCAACTAAGTTACATCTTCAGTCTAAACTGACTGCAGGTATCCCCACCCCTTATAAACATCACAGTACAATACAGTGCCTAATGACCGAAACCAACGAGCAGTTTCATATGCAAATATGGATGTGACCATTAACTAAAGTTTCAGTGGCCATGTGTACTATTCACAAAGGAGTAGGGTTTGTTGCAATCACAGCAGTGTAAGATGGCGACAGATGTATAAGAACTGAAACCAACAACCAGTTTCATGATCAAATATGGGTGTGGCCATTAATTAACCATTAATTCTAAACATTCCCCAATCCTCTGTGAATAGTACATATGGCCATTGAAACTCTAGTTAATGGTCACACCCATATTTGCACATGAAACTGAATGTTGGTTTCAGTCATTATGCCACTGTACTGTTTATAAGGGGGGGGGATACCTGCACTGAAGAGGTCACTTAGCTGAGTGATGAAACGTATCTGACAATAAACGCTGTATCCAGATGAACTGATTCAACCTTCTTTGACAAAGACTTGAATGTTTCACACAAAATTCAGAACTTGGGAGTTCAGGAAAAAAGAAAAAAAAAAGAAGCAAAAAACAGCAAACATATAATCAAGTATCTCGGGGTCTTGTTCACGAGTGAGGGTAGGAAGGAGCGGGAGATTGACAGGTGAATTGGTGCAGCATCAGCAGTAATGCGGACGTTGTACCGGACCATTGTGGCGAAGAAGGAGCTGAGTCGGGAGGCAAAGCTCTGAATTTACCAGTCAATCTTCGTTCCAATCCTCACCTATGGTCATGAGCTTTGGGTACTGACCGAAAGGGTGAGATCGCGGATACAAGCGGCTGAATTGAGTTTCCTCCGTAGGGTGTCTGGGCTCAGCCTTAGAGATAGGGTGAGGAGCTCGGACATCCAGAGGGAGCTTGGAGTAGAGCTGCTGCTCCTTCGCATTGAAAGGAGCCAGTTGAGATGGTTCGGGCATCTGATTAGGATGCCTCCTGGGCGCCTTCCTTTGGAGGTTTACTGGGCACGGCCAACTGGGAGGAGACACCAGGGTAGACCCTGAAGGTGCTGGAGGGACTACATGTCCAATCTGGCCTGGGAACACCTTGGGATCCCCAAGGAGAAGCTGGAGGACATTGCTGGGGAGAGCGACGTCTGGCTTGCCCTACTTAGCTTGCTGCCACCATGACCCGACCCTGGAAAAGCAGCTGAAGATGAGATGAGATGCAATGAGCAAACATAAAAGATAACTCGCGGACCACATGCTGCTAATATTGTTCAATGTCATTTTCTCAAACAAAATCCCATACACTGAACTGCAAATGGGCATGGATTCTTAGCCGAGTAGTCGGGCAGATCATTTGTTCATCACCGCTGATGTTTTAAAATCAGACAGTTAAGAAAAAAAACAAACAAAACAAACAAACAAACAAAAAAACATCAAATCGTCAAGTTTGGGATGAAAACATCCGACGTAAATCAAAGACTGAGCTGCACGGTGGCCCAGTGGTTGTCACTGTTGCCTCACAGCAAGAGGGTCCTGGGTTTGAACCCCAGGCCGTCCCAGGTCCTTTCTGTGTGGAGTTTGCATGTTCTCCCCGTGTCTATGTGGATTTCCTCTGGGTGCTCAGGTTTCCTACCACCATCAAAAAGACATGCATGTTAGGGTTAATACTCCTGCCTGTGTCCTTGAGCAAGGCAATGGAAAGAAGAAATGGAGTTGGTCCCCGGGCGCTGCAGCTGCCCCCTGCTCCTATACAATAGGATGGGTTGAATTCAGAGAATGAATTTCATTGTAACTGCAAGAATTGTCATCATAGTTTTGTTCTGTTCAAACAACAGATCACTGGAAACATTACCAGCATTATGTATTTTACAATGATACTGACTGATTCTAAGACAGACATATTTCAAAAGTTCTTGTAAAAAGTTACTGACCCCAAAATGTATTCACAGTTATCTTACCAAAAAAAAGAAAAAAAAAAGAAAAAAGGTTTGTGCTCGATAATAAGGTAGCTTTTGTTGCTTTAACTGCTACATTATGCTGTCCATGTACCAAACCTGCACAATTTGTGAGCAGAATGAGAAAGCTAGCAAAGCTGAGGGAGCCTAACCCTGGAAAAGACCTTCAGTTTTTGAACCAAAATACTCACTACCCAGCCACAACTTCTTTCTTTTAGCCACTAACAAGTGAGAAAAGGGAACGTGTGAAGGGGAAAGCGAGGTCGTTTGCCGTCTGTCCTCTGTGACATGAACAGTGCATGCATTGACCAACATCTAACACTTGTAAAGAGTGCTATGCAGAGTCACTACAGCGGGTGTGAGGGGAAAGGAATAATACGGAATGGGTTCAGTTATTTATGGATAGCTGCACATCATTAGTACTACATCACTGTTAACAAGTCTGATTATGTGCCTGTGAGGCTGAACATCAAAGTTTCAAGTGTATTTGCAGCATAAAAAGCCAATTAATTAAAAGCATATGTGTTTATGTGTTCTTGTGCATTGATTAAATTGAAAACAAGGGTGTCTTCATGGACTGACTTGAGTTTAAGAAATGAGTCTGGTTTTGCATGTGCTGCAATGTGTTTTGTGCTTTTGTATTGGGAACTTATGAATGTCATGGATGGTAGACTTTTCCATAGAAGAAATATGTGGGAAAAATCCCTTGGGGGAAAAAAAATTAGCTCTGCATGTTACCTGCAGGGTTTACATTCAAATCAATCAAATCAAAACTGAGTCAATACCTTAGTTTGAATTTCGAAGAGGTGCACAAGCTGTCAGTTTTTTAAGTCTATTGGCCACTGCCCTATACATACAAAGTCTTCTGTCCCTGAATTCATTCATGTGACAATAAATAGATAGCACACACAAATTACTTTGGAAAAAACCCAAAAACAAACAAACATTGGAGCAAAACAAATTTATTGAAAAATATGTTTCCACTGTTTGTTCAGAGGTATAAAACATTGTAAAACTTCAGGCAGGTCTGTTTTTGTGTGTAAAATTTGTCCATCTTGGTAAATTATTTTCAAGTAGAACTGACAAAAAAACTGCTGAAAGGACAAGGTTCAAGTATGCAGATGTAACCTGCATGACAGGGGAATGGGCCTATGCTTGCGCAGGGACAGTTTACAGTCTAATGTCTAAGTTCAGTGGAGATTGGTGTAGGTTTTTTTCTAGACCAGATTCTAGTACTCACCCCAAAGACAACACACACACTCGCGGGTATAGTTTACAATAAAAAAAACAATTTATTTCAACAGTTCAAAGTAAAGTTATTTCAATATCAATGCTAAATTAGATGTGTTATATATATTTTACTCTATTATACTTTTTAAAAGTTCTTCCTAATATTCTATTTATTGTCTATATCTATCTATATTCTATTTTATACCCTTCTAATATATTACTTATGCAGCCATATTCTACACTAACAAATTAAAGAAAATAATCCAAAATAAAGTATGAGTGCACTCAAAGAAAATAATAAAGAAAAGAAAAGGGGGAATGATTCAGTCTTCCAATCTGTGCAAGGTGCAATGTCCAGATCCTACCACAATCACAGGGGCAAGTTAATGTAGAGGCGATGATGATGAATCCAAATCCAGGGCGATGATGGGGGCAATCCAAAGGGGGTATCCAAGGGTTCCAAAAGGTGTAGCAAGGGGGGTTGTTCGGGGTACTAAAAAAATCAGTCAGGATTCCAGCAGCGTACAAAACACAAGAGAAAAGAGTCTTCCTTCCTTCAACAGGAGATCATCTGTCAAGGAAGCTTCGTGGGAGGGATCTTTTTTGTCGTAGTTCAAATGTCCTGTAGCTCAAATATCCGTAGTTCAAATATCAATAATTCAAGTATCCATAGTCAAAGTTGTCCGTATTTCTAAATATCCGTATTTCTCTTCTCTATTGTTGACGGTTGTTTGTCTGGTTTAAACTCTGTAGCTCATGTGCCTCCTAGAGGCTACTCGTGGAACTTACATACGTCACAGGGTACATGTAATCATGTGGGTTACACAGACTTGTTCTCGCAGTCTCTGTTAAAAATGAGCAGGTGGGCTCTTAAAAAAACGACAAATCTTTTTTATGCAGGAGTCCTCACCTTCATTTTGAGGTCAAGCTGACTATCATGCTGGGTTGATACATGGGCAATGTCACCTACACTGCTCAGCCAAGCAAGACAATATCTGTCTTATTAGGTACACTAGCCATTACACATCAGCACAAGTGGCCTTAATATGAATAAAAAATTCATACAAACATATAAAAGCACTAAGTGGTATACGTGTGTGTGTGTGTGTGTGTGTGTGTGTGCTGCAGAAAATAAATGTTGTCTAGATATAATTTCGCAGTGTGGAAAATTCACCCAAACAAGGGTAAGTTTATTTAAAGTCACACTAGATAACCCTGACTATTCGTCCACACTAGCCTTTGGGGATGCTTGCATTTTTTAATTTCAATACTAATGCAGCATTAAAACTCAAAATATGAAACCAGTTATACCAAACATCCTCACATCACCTGTGAACACACAAACAAACACATTGTATCACAACTTTTTTTATAAATCTGTAATGCATTATAACTGATATTGTACTAAAAAGTCAATATATTAAAGCACTTTATTTATTTATTTTAATCTGCAAGCATAAGCAAAGGATCAGTTTTGAAACTGCAATGTTAACTATAGGTCCCATTTTAACGATCTCTAGTGTGTGGTCTAAAGCACATGGTGCAAGTATTTTAATGGTGTGTCCTGAATCCCCTTTTACTAGTTTAATGGTGGATAACTTGAGCGCAAAGTAAGGCTCAAGGCACAAATGGGTTGTACTTAGTCTCTTAATTAATCATAGGTGTGTTTTGGGTGTAACATGAAATAAACCTATCACAGTGTCAGAGTGTCATCTCCAATTCATTGGCGGATTGCACCCGTCTGTGTTGGCACATATTACCATCTGAATAATGTGCCCTCAGAGTAACAGTAAATACCACACCATTGACTTAAGACAGGTTTTGCTGCCTCAAGATAGCAATTAGCCAACAATGCCCCTGACCACATCTCCTTTTAAGGCCAACACGCCCATGGGTGCTCAGATTTGTACATTTGCTATTTAAACAATAAGTTGCTGAAGCATCTCGTGATGTAGGCTGAAAGGTACAGGCTACCGATTCCTGCATGTGTGACAAACCTCAGATAGGCCCCTCCTTGCAGTATTGACCGGACTTCACTTGTGGAGTTGGCGCAACCTGGGCAGCACTCAGCTGGCTAAAGCCTAACGGGACTGTGGACTGGTGGTTATAAAAATCCCACACATCCCTGGCTGATAAGTGCCTAATAAGTTGGCAGTCTGCACTCCCAGTCTGACCATCACTTGGGTACAACCTGTGGTGGATCCCATCGTTTTACTCTTGTGTTGCCATGGAACTAGATCCTCCCAGGCCAAGCAGTGTGGACTAGCGTTGCGACCTGATCACCATTTTATTTAAGGCTTTAGCGAATGGCTCCGAGAGTTTTTGAGGACCGTGCTTTACCCCCCCCCCTCACAAAGTCCATTGGCGATGCTGCGGAGTGACAGGAGCAGGGACTGATCATCCTGGAAGCTCCTAGCTCTAAAGGCACACAACTGGCGGCAAGGATCTGATAGTCATCTCTTCATGAACTCGGGAAACTTTGTGTGGATTCGGCAGCAACCTTGCCACAGAGCAGCCCTTTTTAGGGACAGCACTGGTCCCCCCCCCCCCAATCGGGGGAAGGCCCCAGAACATGTGGGATAAAAACAACTGTTTCCCATGTCTCCTGACTAGAATACCATGTCCATTGGGAAATCCATTTCTTGCGGGCAAAATAAGGGAGTTTTTACACTACTGACTTTTGGAACCTGGAACATTAGGACTCTTCTTGATCGGAGTGACTCCGATAGACCAGAACGACGAACTGCCCTGATTGCACAACAACTCTCTTGCTTCAACATCGATCTTGTGGCTCTCCAAGAGACAATACTTGCAGATGAAGGCCAACTCGAAGAAAAAGGTCTCAGCTATACGTTCATATGGAAGGGATTACCAGAAATGGACCGCCGAATTCATGGAGTCAGCTTTGCAATCAGATACAAACTTGTCTGTGACCTGAATCTAACACCTGAATCTAACATCCTGCAGATCTGGGAAACCTGGACTGCCCCAGCTGATTTCAGAGATGCAAACATTGTTACCAATTTAAAAAAGGGGACCGAGGAGTGTGCAGCAATTACAGAGAAATTTCCCTCCTCTCAACAGCTGGGAAAATTCTGTCACGGATCCTTCTGAATTGTCTCACCACCCTGGCCAAAGAAGTTCTCCCCGTATCCCAAAGTGGTTTTTGAACCCACAGAGGAACCAGCGACATGACCTTTGCGGCATGACAGCTCATGGAGAAGGCAAGAGAACAACAGAAGACAAAATCTTTCATCTTTTTCGACCTCGAGAAAGCATTTTATTCTCTTCCAAGAGCCATTTTGTGGGACGTGCTATCCAAATTTGGATACCCTGACCACTTCATCCAGATGATTCGCACCCTCCATGATGACATGAAAGGCTGTGTCTGTTTCCGTGAAACCCTTCCGAGCCTTTCCTCATGGATTGTGGAGTAAAGCAAGGCTGTGTTCTAGCGCCTATGTTATTTTCCATGTACCTTGCTGCTCTCTTGCAGAAGACAGATCGATCACTTGATGGTAAAGTCAACATCCATTACTGCTTCGATGGTAGCCTGTTCAATCTCCAGCACTTGAAGACTAAGAACAAGACATCCACCAACATCATCATCAAGCTTCAATATGCCGATGATAATGCTGCTCCTGCCATGACTCCAGAGGGTCTTCAGTCGATCACCAACTCCTTTGTTCAGGCCTATGAAACATTTGGCTTTTCTGTGAACATAAAGAAAACCAAAATGCTTGCTGTTGTGCCTCAGGATACTCCAGGAGTTCCGCTTCAAATCACCATCCATGGTCAACCTATAGAACAAGTCCAATACCATCAGTACCTTGGAAGTATCCTCGAAGAAACGTGCAGGCTAGAACTGGATATCACCAACAAAGCTGCCCATACTGCCTTTGGCCGACTTCTTCATCATGTTTTCTATGATTGTGATCTCAAGACATCAACCAAAATCATGGTTTACCGTGCAGTGGTTCTTTCAACCCTCCTGTATGGCTGTGAAGTACCAAATCCATAAACTATAATGCTTCCACCAGCAAAAACTGAGAAGTATTCTGGGAATTTCCTGGCAAGAACGGGTCACCAACAATCAAGTTCTCGAAAGAGCGGATCTCCTTTCCATCGAGACGACAATTGAACGGCATGGCCACATCCAGAGGATGCCAAATGACAGACTCCCAAAACAAATCCTATACTCCGAACTAATTGAAGGTCAAAGAAAAACAGTAACGCCCCAAAAACGCTACAAGGACTGTATCAAGGGAATGCTGATCACCTTCAACATCGACCCTAAGAACTGGGAAAAAGTAGCGGAAAATCGAAAATACTGGAGAGCTGTCTGTCTGGCTCGTTCCATTAAGGCCGAAACTGACAAACAAATGCATGTGGAAGAAAAGCGCCGCCGCCGAAAAATCCGCCAAGAACAGAGAGCCGCAGGAACGGGTCCACCTCCTACTATCTATCCCCTGTCCTCGCTGTTTCCGTCTCTTCTATTCTCACCTTGGACTGTCAAGCCATCTTCGTTTCAAGCACACACCTTAATCTGATTCAACTTTCTGTGATTTTAACTGTATAATAATACTAATAACAATAATAATAATAATAGTTACTTTTTTTACATTATCGTTTCTCATTCTGTCTCCCATGACATTGAAAACATGCAACAGACCAACAAATCAGTAAAAGGAGTAATTCAATATCGCAACACAACGAACACAACAAGATTTGTGTGACAGCCAAGAACAAAAGCTGGAAACAGGACAATTGTAAAAGAAGAAAGAAAGGAGAGAGAGAGAGAGAGAGAGAAAGAATCAATGGGGAGTAGAGAGCAGGATGAAGACCCATGCACAAGTCAATAAACCCTCTCAGTTCTCCATATAGAGCAAAAGAAAAGCCAGGGTGAACAGCTCATTGACACTATTTCTCTAAACATTTGCCACCCAAACCGCACAAAAAAGACCATACTTAAAGGAAAAAAGAAGACAAAATGCCAAACAGTCTCTTGAATGATGACCCTCTTATGTCAGCTCTGGAGAGAGTGAGAAGACTTGTCCCTCATTTTGATTTCGTTTCAACCCTTTGTTTTGTCAAAAGATGGCACTAGGACCTTACTGATTCACCCAGACTTTTTGTTTAAACACATGCGCGTGCATACACACACACACAAAATGAGGAAGAAGAGAAGGGAAGGAGGAAGATAAAGCAAAAGGTGAAGGGTTGAAGGAAACATAACATGAACAAATAGATACTAAATGTCTACGAAAAGGGAAAGGAAGCAGTCAGTAAAGGGATGAAATAAATAGATGAATAGATAAAGGCAAATAGATAGCTATATACAAAAGAAACAGAGAGGTACACAGAGAGAGAGAGAGAGAGAGAGAGAGAGAGAGAGAGAGAGAGAGAGAGAGAGAGAGAGAGAGAGAGAGAGAGAGAGAGAGCCATTAAGCATGGCATACGTCTTTGATTTGACGGCTAGTTAAACTGATTTGGAAAAGTGAAGTAAACTAAATCTGAGCCCACTGCTCGGTAGGGGGGTAGGAGCTAATCATTACTGCCGGTGGGGAGAAGGGGATAATTTTACATGGCTGCCCCTCCCTCTCCTTCTCCCCTCCCAGATCCCATCCCAAAAATGCGAAGTGGCTCCAACTGCTCATAGTCAAAGCATTGGAGCGGGTAAGCACAACCCTATTGGGCATAAATGCTGTCATGATTACTTAGTCTGCCTGCATCTGCTAGAGGACATAAAGTGGAGGTGGTGAAGAGAAAGGTGAAAAGTAGTAGCTAAAATGAGAGGATGTTCTTTTAGACAGATGTGTTCCTTAATGCCCCCCGTTTCCCTTTGTTCATTTTAGTTTACAAATTTGATAGTTTAAGAAAATGTATCAAGGATACGTAGAGGCTGGAAGATACAAGAAAGACAGCATGTTGTAATATGGCACAAAATTTTTTTTGTCAATAAATTAATGTCACTGACAGTTTTGTTCAAGTCATGATATTAAACATGTGTGATTTAAAAATCATTAACCAAACTTCCCCCTTGAAAAATGAATTAAAAAAAATCATTAAACGCTTTTATAAAAGTCTGCCTAACAGGCGCTACCATGCTGGCCAGGACTGTGTGGGCGTGGTCCGATCACATGACTATTGACAGCGGCGTCTCAGCCCCAACTCAGACAAATGACCCAACAACATGGTATACAATGTAAGCTTTTTAGCGCCCTGCTCGCAGTGGCGACATCAGGTGGGGTTAGTATAGTGCGGCTGTCCGTGTTTCGGCCAGCAGATATCCATTTTATTGACGATTAACTCAAAGGCCCAGAAAACTTGCCACCAGAAATGTTTCCCCTAGTCAGCTGGTGATTGAACGGTGACTTAAAAGGCACAATGTTCATATGGCCATTGAAGAGGATACACTATGCCACAGATTTCTGTGTGCTTTTGCAATGTCACTGCAAAGTCATGGTATAGCACAAGCAAGGTTTCTCCAGGGTGTTTTCCTTTCTTTTTTTTTTCCTCTTGGGGCTTGCTGGATTCAAGGACAGTGTGCATGTATGTGCGTGCGCGTTCCTGCTGTTTTTTTTTTTTTTTTTAGTCCAACGGAATAACGTGTTTGGTTCTCTCCCTTGCATCCTTTGCTATATCACGTTTTGAATTTGGCAAATGCAGAAGGCTAATTTATATAGACCCCTTATGGCGTGAGGTAAAAGCTGCATTGTAAACAAGATGTGCGCGCAGAACGTGTGGCAAAACATGGCCGGAAAGCAACGTGCGTACCTATGAAACCACAGATGAAAGCCTATAAAACTTAAAATTAAAGGGAGAAAAGTTAGGAATTTGAGAAAATTGAAATCTCAGAATATGTTTAAGGTCTATGCAAGGAAGATAGAAAGCATTATGAGTCGAAACTTACGCTAAGCAGTGGAGAAAGTCTTCCTGATCCGTTTATGCTGCTGAAGCTCAGTGGACAAGTGATATCGTGAAGTTGCCAAACATCGGCTGGAGGGATGTGACGGAACACCTCATAGACCCACCAAGCATATTTACGAAAGACTCAATGAAGGCATACAAATCTTTAGAAGTATACGATTACTTTGTTGGTGGACATGTCCAAGATTGCTTTTACCATCCATTATAGTATAGTAGTTTTGCTTCATCAAATCAAAGATAAGCCCTCATAGTTTGATTGTTTGTACGGTTGAAATGTTTGTACGGTTATGAGATAGTGGCTGGAGTCAAATTATGACCTCAAACAAAAAGCAACACAAGAAAGCTGATCATTATCAAACTTGAGGAAGGCTATGTCATATATGGTAGTCAAAAGCTCTTGCACATACAGGAAAACATAGGGGCTAGGTGACCTCGGGGAAGTTCTGGAGGAAGGTACATGAGTGTTGGTGTGTTGCCTGTTGGTGATCCATGAAAACCGACAAAAGCTAAATAAAGCCTCCATCGCAATTATTTAAATGGTGTCAGAGGCAAACAACGAGAGGAGTCATGACTAAATTCAACCCCCCGACGAACTTTTCCTTCGATAAGCCAGGCGAGGCGAGGACTGGAAGCAGCGTTTTGTGAGATTCAGAACCGTCAATAAGCTAGACAAAGAAGATGGCGCCGTGCAGGTGAGCAGCCTGATATATGCTAAGAGAAGCGAGTCGGAGAACATCTACCGATCGTTTGCATTTACCGATGAGGGACATAGAAATGACTTTGATAGGGTGCTTGGAGAGTCCGATGAGTGCTTTGTGCCGAGAAGGAATGTAATACATGAATGTGCATGTTTTCATCAGTGCGTGCAAAGACCGGGAGATTAAGCTGAGACTTTTATCCAGGCTTTGTATGAACTGTCGGAGCATTGCGACTTCGGCGCGAGCAGAGATGAGAATATCCGTGACGGAATTGTTGTTGGACTACTCGACAAAGATGGCTCACGGAAGTTGCAGCTGACGAAGGACCTGACGCTAGTGCTGACCATAGAGATGTTCAGGCAGTCTGAAGAGGTTGCTTTGCAAGTCAGCATGCAAGGAGAGGCAACTGGGGTGATACACAAAGTCACTCACAAGCGCAGCAAACCCCCCAAACACCATGGTAAGGCAAAAGGGGGAAATAATGGATAATGTGGAAAGTGTGGGAAACTGCAGCACAGTAAAGATGAAAATTGCCCAGCTAGAAAATCTAAATGCAATACGTGCAACAAGGTTGGACATTGGAGTAGAGTGTGTAGGAACAGGAAAGCAGTGAGTGAGGTTACAGAACAAACAGAGCAGCTGCAGTCATACTTTCTTGGGGCTGTGAGTAAAGCAGATGGGTCATCAGAGCAATGGGCCATTGAGTTGCTGGTGGGTTCGACACCGGTTGAATTAAAAATTGACACAGGAGCTGATGTTAACATCATCCGCGTGGAGACCTACCACTCACTCATCCCTAAAAGACCACTGGAGCCTGTAGATATTCCACTGGAATATGCTGCAGTGCATTGGGCAGATCCAGAGCCCTGTGTCCTACAAAGGAAAGACTCACCCACTCACAGCATGTCATTACAGTGACACACTGTAAACAACTTACTCAGCAGGCCACTGTCAGTAAAGATGAATCTGGTGAGGAGAGTGGAAGAAATGGTGCGCAACAGAGTACACCTACATCATATTGTGAGCATGGGACATTAAAGACTGAACCGGTGACAATACAGCTGAAAGACATGCTCAGCGATATGCTGTACACACAGCATGGTGTGTACCTCTCCCTATGCTGAAAAAGGTCGAGGAGGAGCTCCTGAGGATGGAGAGAAATGGCATCATCCAGAGGGTGACACAGCCCACTGACTGGTGTGCACTCATGGTGGGTCCTACTAATCACCCCAAAGTACTCCAAAGTATACCCCAAAATACCCCAAAGTACCGCACTTTGGTGGTATACTTTTGGGTACTTAGGGGTATTTCAGGGTATACATTGGGGTGCTTTGAGGTATTTTGCGGTACTTTGGGGTATTGGGTACGTTGGGATATTTTGAGGTATACTTTTGGGTACTTGGGGTATTTTGGAGTACAGGTTGGGGTGCTTTGGGGTCTGTTTATGTCCATAAACCGGCCTTGTAGACAAGTTGATTCACACTCAGTTGGGTCAATGCTTTTTATTGTTTCACCCATAACAGCAGACTGAAACTGATGAAGTAGCTCGGACTACTTCATCAGTTTCAGACGCTGTATTACCTTCTCCAGAAGAAGGTAATACAGCGCATAGAGACGACTGGTTTGAAGCTCAACCGTGAGAATTGTTCCATCAGGCAGAGTCAGCTGTGGTTCCTCGGGCATCTCATTGACCGGTCTGGGATCCGGCCTGACCCTGATAAAGTGGAAACTATTTGGCAGCTGTCACCACCAGCAGACGTGCAAGAGTTGAAAATGATACTGGGAATGGTAAATTATCTCAGAAGACACATTCCTAACCTCTCAACAGCAGGACAGCTACCATATGAGCTCCTGAAAAGAAGAACGCATGGACATAGAGTCATGCATAACAAACAGCCTTTGAACAAATCAAGCAGCTGTTGACAAATGCACCAAAACTTGCATACTACGATGTGAACAAGCCCACTGCTGTGTCGGTGGATGCAAGTAGTTATGGATTTGGGGGATGTACTCCTTTAACTCCATGGGGAGTGGTGGAAACCTGTGGTATATTGCTCCAAATGCCTCACATAAGCAGAAACACGCTATGCCCAGATAGAAAATGAATGTCCGTCTAGTGTGTGGGCGTGCGATAAGTTTGAGCGATACCTCAATGGACTGGAGCAGTTAAAGCTTGTAACTGACCACAAGCCACTAGTGCCTCTCATTAACAGCCGCAGCCTGCACAATGTACCTTTACGATGTCAGCATCTTCTCATTAGGCTCGTGAGATTTAATCCAGTAGCAGAGTATGTTTCAGGGAAAACTCTGATCATTGCAGACACCCTGTCACGCAGTCCTCTGGCTAGCATGTGCACAGAGACTGACACACACAGTGAGGTGGCATGCTATGTGGTTAGTATAGCTGGGGGGGGGGGACCCCTGCATTTACAAGCAAAATGGATGAAATCAGAATGGCGACAGAAGGTAACGCCAACCTGCTGTCTGTCATGAAGCTCATAAAGACTGGATGGCCTGAATACTTAAGCAGTGTGCCTATGGTTGCGATAGAGTACGTCCAAGTGACATCAGAGCTGTCAGAATAACTCAGAGGAAGCAGGATCATCATTCCAAGGTCAATGAGAGGTGAGATCCTTCAGAAAATTCACAAAGGGCACCAGGACCTAGTTAAATTGAGGGAGAGCATGTTCACTTGTGTGGTGGCCCGGACTCTCTATGGAAATAAGCAAGCTCGTGACATCATGCCAGGTGTGCCATGAACTGAGAACAACACAACAAAAGGAAACTCTCATCCCTATACCACTTCCGAAGTGACCTTGGAAGAGAATTGCAATGGACCTCTGTGAGCACAAACACTACAGCTACCTGGTAATCTCGGATTATTACTCCAGGTTTATAGAGATACTGCACCTGTCCTCAACAACAAAGTGCACAAGTTATCCAAAACCTGAAAACAGTCTTCGCCAGGTTTGGCATTCCAGATGAGGTGGTGAGCAATAATGGACCCCAGTTTTCAAGTGCGAAGTTGCAGGAGCTCGCGAGGTAGCTCAACTTAAAGCACTGCACATCCAGCTCACACCACCCACAGGACAATGGGCACACAGAGAGAGCTGTACAGATGGCAAATAAAATTCACATGTAAGAAGATCCTGTGATGGCTCTAATGAGTTATAGGTCCACTCCCTTCTCCACTACAGGCTACAGCCCAGCTGAGCTGTTGATGGGGAGAAAAATCAGAACCACATTCCCCACTTTGGAGAAGGAGAAAACTCTCCTACCAAAATGGCCCAGCAGAACAGCTGCGACAGAAAAGGATGTGTGTGTGTGGGGGGGGGGGTAAACAGGTGTGTGTGTGTGTGTGTGTGTGTGTGTGTGTGCGGCACAGGGCGTGTGTGATGCGTCAGTGCAGTAATACTGGGGTAGTAGTGCTTGTAGTTAGTGCATGCTGCATGCTGCTTCTGCTTGCTATGCTCTGCTCTCAGCTACTGCCGCCGGCTAGCCCTCTTTGCGGGGGTGAAAAGAGGAGCCAAGTGCGTAAGTCTCCCCTGCCAGTACATAGCCTCTCTACCGCCAAGACTCCTGCAGTGCCTCCTCGTGGCCACACAAGGTAACTGGGTACCTTGCGGTCCCTGGCTAAACTGTAGGGGATCTCGGAGCTACAGTGGTCCCCAGAGGTCTAATGCGCAGGCCCATGTGAAGTGGATACGCCCTGGCATTGACCAACCACTGTCCCACTGCCTTGTGGGTAAGTGTAGGACAACAAAGGCTAGGGGAGCACACCCTGAGAGAAAAGCAATGTGCATGGCGGCGCACGATAGGCGGTCCTCTGACAGACTGGAGCTCCGGCAGCCTCCTGCAGCTGTGGAAGAGTGCTGGTCGTCTTGGGCCCCCCTTGCCACCAGATCCCACCCTCTCACAGTGAAGAAGTGCTGCTGGGACATGCGCACCCCCAGCGGCACTGTAAATAATCTCTTTGCGCAGGTATCCACCTTTGCCTCGGTGAGACCAGCAACCGGAATCCATGCCGATAGAAATGATATGCACAACTTTTATGATGCAGTGAAAACCATCTACGGCCCAAGAAACTGCTCTGTCTCCCCCCCTGAAGTCTGATGATGGTACCACCCTCATAAAGGACCAGAAACTCATCACAAAAAGATGGGCAGAACATTTTGAGAGTCTTTTGAACCAGCCCTCCCAAACAGATCCCTCGATCTTGGATGAACTACCTGTCCGCCCCACCATCCAAGACCTTGACCTTCCACCAACCTTTGAAGAGGTTCATTGTGCAGTTAGGTCGCTGAAAAATAACAAGACCCCTGGCCCTGACAGTATCCCTGCAGAGATTTTTAAACAGGGAGGCTACCTCTGCACCCGTGCACTTTTCCTGTTCATCTCACACGTATGGAAGAACGAAACTGTCCCTCAGCAGTGGAGGGATGGTAACATCATCTCCATATATAAAGGCAAAGCAGACAAGTCCCTCTTTGGCAACAGCCGTGGCATTTCACTACTGGCTGTTGCTGGAAAAGTCCTGGCCAAACTCATGTTACACAGGCTGGTAAAACACATCTCAGAGGAGCTGTTGCCTGAGTCACAGTGTGGGTTTAGGAGGAATAGGAGTACTGTGGACATGGTGTTCACAGCACGGCAAGTCCAAGAGAAGTGTAGGGAGCAACATCAGAACCTCTTCATAGCCTTCATCGACCTGTCAAAGGCTTTCGACACAGTCAACAGGGACATCCTATGGAACATCCTCCTGAAGTTTGGCTGTCCACGAAAGTTTGTCAACATCCTTCAAAGATTTCATGTGGGGATGATGGCACGTGAGACCATTGGAGGCCAGGAATCCGAGCCCTTCAGGGTGTGCACCGGGGTACGTCAGGGGTGCATCCTTGCTCCAGTTCTCTTCAACATATTCCTCCTGTGTGTGACATTGCTGCTCCACAAGGAAATCAGGGAGGACAGTGGGGTTACTGTGGACTTCAGACTAGATGGAAACCTATTTAACATCCGTAGGCTCCAAGCGGTCACAAAAATGACATCTGAGCACATCATCGAGTTACAGTACGCAGATGACTGTGCAGTTGTGGCCCACACATCCGAGGCACTACAAGCTACCCTTGCAGCTGCTGCAAGGGCGTATGGTAGGCTGGGGCTCTCTATAAATGTGGCAAAGACTGAAGTAGTATGCCAGTGGGCATCTACTCCTCCATCTCATTCACCAACCTTCAACATCTCCGACAAACCACTTGCAACAGCGGAATCCTTCAAATACCTGGGCAGCTTCCTCTCTGACGACTGCAGCATCGACAGGTAGATGCAAAACCGGATTAAACAAGCGTCATCCTCTTTTGGCAGACTTAGAAGGGTCTTTCAAAACAAAGACCTCAACCTCCACACCAAAATATCTGTCTACTTGGCAGTTGTCATCACGACTCTCCTCTACAGCTGTGAGGCGTGGACCCTGTACAGCCACCACCTCAGGATGCTTGAGGCCTTTCACATCAGATGCCTACAATGCATCCTGAGGATAACCTGGCGTGACCGAGTGCCCCATACTGAAATACTCCGCAAGACCAACTGCATCAGCATGGAGGCTACCGTCACCCAGCACCAACTTCGATGGCTTGGTCACGTCATCAGGATGCCAAAGGAGCGCTTACCGCGTAAAGTGCTGTATGGCCAGCTACATCTTGGCCGCCGCTTGGCAGGGGGCCAGAAAAACGGTACAAAGACCAGCTGAAGACCATCATAAAAAAGTGCGGCCTGAACCCGAGCCAGCTGGAAGACACTGCCACCCAACGCTCCATCTGGCGGCAGCTCTGTCAACAAGGGGTGCAAAACCTCGAGAAGGACCGCGGTGATCGACGGACCAGAAGACGTCTGAAGAGACATGAAGCCAGTACCACACCTACAACCCCAGTCAGTGATTTCACCTGTTCTGTCTGCGGCAGACATTGTGGATTGCGGATTGGGCTTTACAGCCATAAGAAGACTCACAAGTGACAGAGGCAGGATTGTCATCATCGGACACGACGGACAACCTAAAGCAAAAAAAAAAAAAAAAAGGGGTAAACAGGCTCACTACTTCAATCCCCATCATGGAGCCAGACCCTTACCTGCCCTGCGACCAGGAGATGTTGTATTCTCCAGATTGGACCATGAAAAGTCGTGGTCTTTGCCAGCGGTTATCTCAAGTGAGAGCACCACCCCGAGATCCTTCGTCATCAGGACACATCAAGGGGTAGAGCTGAGGTGGAGCCGCCGTCACCTCCAACCAGGGCCAGTTCCCCAGCACCAGCCCAGCAGTACCCGGTGAGAGCACAGTGACAGACACCCACTCTGACGGAGCCACCATGTTAGAGACTGTTCCTGTCAGTCAGAGTGTGGCTACACCCACAACCCCTCTACCCGGCCAGACTGTGACCAGATCTGGACGGGTGTGCAAGCCAGTCAGCAGGCTTGACCTGTAGACAAGTGCGATCATTTGAGGGCTGGGAAGAACACAAGGGTACTAAAAAAAGGGAGGAAACAAAAGGAAAGTTGTATTGGCATTGATGTCGTTAATGCTGATTTGTGTTCATGAAACTGTAACCCTTGGTTGAGTAAGAAAGAGACCGGTATATGTTGAAATGTCTCAATTTGAGTTGATCTTGATTTATGTGCTGTTAAAATAGCCATTTCTGTTTAAGTGTTCCTTTGATGTTATAGAAATAACACAAAAGAGGGGGAGATGTCATATACGGGAGTCAAATGCTCTTGCGCATACTGTGTGATATACGTTACACAGGAAACGTAGGGGATAGGTGACCTCGGGGGAGTTCCGGAGGAAGGTACATGAGTGTTGGTGTGTTGCCTGACGGTGATTCATTAAAACTGACAAAAGCTAAAATAAAGCCTCCATCGCAATTATTTACAGGCTAGGCATTAACAACTCAAACTTTGGTTTGGCAGTTGCTGTACTAGGACAGTATCACATTTAGAGCTGTTACTTACATACTGTAACCGGTTTTTTTCTTGCCCGGTGCGGGATTCGATATGGTTGTACTGCACCACAAGGCGACATCACTAACCGCTCGGCTAAAGGGTCAGACCCGTTATCTAGGGGCTAACGTGTCTTATTAGTAGTTTACAATACGTTCAGTCACAACTCTTATTTGTGTAAGAAACGGATACATACCAAATATGAAATGTTCTCTGCAAATCTTCGCGTTTGATATTTGCTCTTCTGACCACGTCTTCCAGTCCTCCCGACGGATCGGATGGATCCACGCCTGTCTTCTTCGTTTTTAGATTAAAAATTTCCCTTTCGGCATGCGATAAAAATGCAGATGGTTGTTTTTACCATCTTTACTATTTGTACAACCGACAGCGCAACAACGCTGAGGCGTTTCGTTTTAAATCGAAATGAACGTAGTAACGTTTACAATCGCAAGACTCGTGGCCCTTTTTTGCCTAGTCTCGCGATACCAGACAATCTGAGATCTCCGCCTACCAGCGAAGCGTTTTGAGACTGACCTGTGTGATGTGTAGTAAATAGGCTTAGCCTGTGGTGGCGCTGCTGTAATGTACTTGTTGAATGACATGTAACACCATAGAAGAAGGCATTCAATTAAAAAGGTGGTCAAGCGGAATCATCCGTCTGAGTTATTGTGTCGCCTCCTTGTTAATCTGATTAACAATACATATATGACATGGTGTCAGAAGTGAAGTATGGAGCAACTAAAACCGCGTGTGCCTGGAAGGGAACCTGGCGGGAAATTGGCGTTCGTGGATTCAGGTTTGAGCTGTAGCTCGTTGCTAGCGGCATTTCCGAAAAGTCAGAAAAGGTGAATGAAGTGTGCTACTTTTCTCCATGTGGCTGGAGAGGAAACGATCAAGGTATTTAATACTGTAACGTGCACGGATAACTAGACACCCCTTTAGTCGACTGGTTAACGCTGTTGCCCGTTGTACGGGAGACCCGGGTTCGCGTCCCGGGTACGGCGGTTCCCGAGCTGCCCCCCCAAATTCGCTACATGGGTGTCAGAAGTGGGATGGTGTAACCGTGAGGCCATCGGAAGCGCGTGCGCCCAGAGGTGTGAGGCAGCTGATACGCTGAAGCGCGGGAACGCGCTTCCCGAAGGAAGGGGGTAGTGTGACGTGCACGGATAAGTAGACATGTTAGCCCTTGGCTAACGGTTCGGACCCTTTAGTCGACTGGTTAACGTTGTTGCCTGTGGTGCAGGAGATACGGGTTCGCGTACCGGCTGTGGCGGTTCTCGACTCCCCCCGAATTCGCTGCAATACCATGGGCTTTGACGATGATGCAGACCGTGGCTTAGAGGCAATAAAAGAGAAGTTTCGGCAGTACTGTGAACCAAGGAGGAACATAACATACCTGAGGCACGTGTTTTTCACAAGGGTCCAAGGAAAGGGTGAGTCAATCGATGCATACGTGACTGACTTGAAAAATAAATCAAAGGACTGCGAGTTCGGGCAGTTCACTCCTTCGAGGACAGCAACGTACACATTTTGGACAGAGAAGATAGATGGTTTGAAAGAGGGATGAAGAAAGCCATCTATGCGAAACTGGAAAAACCATCCCTCAACAGAGGAGGAGGAGTGCGACACCACCCATCTCCCACGTCCTTTCATCTCTACCCAGGAGACTCAAGAAGCCTAGCCTCCAAGAACAACAGTCGGTCACTAACGGCTCCAACGACTCTCATGACCACTGAACAATGAAGTCGAAAGTAACACCCCCAATGACCGTCGTTGCTAAACCACTGCAAACCAATAGATCCGATAACGACGGGCGCGGCCAAACATCGGTACACAAAAGAGCCAAGCATATCTATGGCTCTGTTAGCGACGGGCGTTGTTAAACATCGGGACACAAAGAGCCACGCATATCAGTAGCTCTGACAACGACTCCTAGAGGATAAATACTGAGTCTTATCACCAGCCAGTCAGACTAGCTTGGTCTAGTCAGAAAGGCACGAACTGAGGAAGCCTCTTGGATGAGAGGCGAAACGTCTTCACGGATATATACCAAGTCCAGTTGCACTTGATTCAACTTCTTTGGATAAGAGAGTGAAATGTTTCTTGGAGCTCTTCAATCAAAAAAAATAAAATAAAAAAAGAAGTAAAGTAGAGTGAATGTAACGGTGAATTTCTATTGTTACATTACAGGTCACATACTTGTTTAATGTTTGCACTGAGGTGAAAGTAACATTGCATAGATGTTTTGTTGATTAGTAAAATAAGCCAAGTAAAAAAAAGAAAGAACGGAAAGTTAATGGCTTTAAGGATAAACATCTCTACTCAGATGAAGCACATAAATGCTTTAACAATGCTTAGATTGTTATTTGAGTTCATTAGTACGTGACTGAGGTTATTTGCTTTGGTTACATATGTAGGTGTTCTGCTTGAAAGAGGGAACTGTGATGTGTAGTAAATAGGCTTAGCCTGTGGTGGCGCTATTGCTGTAACGTACCTGTTGAATGACATGTAACACCATAGAAGAAGGCATTCAGTTAAAAAGACGGTCAAGCTGAATCAACGTGCTATCCGTCGGAGTTATTGTGTCGTCTCATTGTTAATCTAATTAATGCATATATGACAACTTGTGAGTCTACTTTTTGCCTTACAACCTGCGCACGCACATTTGGCGCATGTGAATAAGTGAAGTCGTCAATTGATAACTCTGAGCTGCATGCTGACTTTCATCTTTTCATATCTAATGTCAATATCCTTGTGCTTGTAATGTTTCTTGTGTTCGCACATTTATCGGTGACCTTCTTTGTATATCAAAGATGGAAGTAACTACTAACTGATTAGCTGGACGTCAAGTGTCTCCCTAATTCTAGCTTGTACATCATGGACTGCATTCTTATATAGCGCTCCACAAGCTGCAACAGCCACTCAAAGCACTTTACAAACAATCAATCAATGCACCCCATACCATACCCCCCCCCACACACACACACACACTGATGGCGGCGTCAGGTGATAATTTACCACAGGTGTTTTTTTTTTTCAATTTTCCCTTTTCTCCCTAATTGCATCTGGCCAATTAGCCCGCTTTTTTTCTGAGCGGTCCGGGTCGCTGCTCCACCTCCTCTCTGCCGATCGGGGGGGGGGGCGCCCCGACCGACCAGAGGAGGCGCTAGTGCAGCGACCAGGACAAATACCCACATCCGACTTCCCGCCCGCAGACACGGCCAATTGTGTCTGTAGGGACGCCCGACCAAGCCGGAGGTAACACGGGGATTCGACCTGGCGATCCCGTGTTGGTAGGCAATGGAACAGACCGCTACGTTAACCGGACGCCAGGATTTTCCATAGGTATCAGTGGAAAAATCCTTAATATTACATAAAGATTGGGATGTGGCCTGCAGTGCATCATAGTGGAAAATTTCAACCTGAAGAGGCCATTGCAACACTACTTTCCCGCCCTTTGGGACTTCGTGTTTCATTACTCTTTAAAGAGTTTGTTTTTTTCTTAAATGATGATGGTGTAAAGATCGTAGACTTAATTGCGTTGTCCTGAAGTGGCTGTTACCTGAGAAGCAAAAAGATCCAGGATTCCACTGATCTTAACCAACTATAGGAGCCTGCACATATCAAGAAGCTGATTAAGGAAACACATTGTCAGGGCCTTAATAAATAATAATCCCCATGACTGCATAGGCAGCTTGTATGCTTGCCTTTTGAAGTGCTTCTACAGAGTCATCCTACCCTCCGGAGACTTGAATCAGAATCAGAATACTTTATTTATTGACGTTACAATAAAGAAATCACACGGCATAGACCCTAGACGTGATGTTGGGGGTGACAGCTACAGTGCCTTACTCTGCAGCATTGTTTGTAATGTCAGAATTTTAACATTCTCGTGTCTGTCGCCAAAAGTCACATTTTATATCTCATTTACCGATGTGAACACTGAAGAAAAGAAACATTTTTGCTGTCTGTTGTTTCAGAGCTTCAAGTCTTTTTAGCTCCTGGGACTTGATCTGACTGGGATTCTTATAAAACAAAGGGATTATGAAAGACTGGAAGGAGGAAGGAAGGAAGGGTTGGGTGAGACAAATAAAGTGGCATCTTTGTTTGTGACGCTAATAATGACAGTTTAATGAGTGTGATAATAATCATCTAATTTAACAACGCATTCACTCATGACTGCAGGAACATTTCTCCTTCTTTCCTCCTCCCTTCTTCTTGGCTGGTTGTCCTTTTGTTTTTTTTCCCATATTGCAGCAATTTTAGCATTCTGCCCCTCCTTTTTGTTTTCTTGATTCAATCCCGCTGTCTTTCCTCTGACACTACAAATATGATGCCAACTTAGCAGTTAATTTAGTCTCATATCCAGCCATAAATCATAAATATAATTAAATCTTTTTTTAAATTGGGTTCTATCCCAGCCCATCTGTGAGGATTATTATTTTTTATTTTTTTGTTCCATGGGTTTTCTTCAGATACGCCAGCTTCCTTCCACAGTCCAAAGACATACATGTTGAATTAAAATTTCTAAATTGCCCATAGATGTGAATGTGTGTGTGTGTGTGTATGCACGTGCCCTGTGACGGACGGGTGTCCAGGGTGTACACTGTGAAGTGCTCCAGTCACCTCCAACCTTGAATTGGATTGAGTAGGTGCAGATAACGGTACATAATGCCAGGGGCCACTGCTTAGACGAGTTAACGGATGCAGTGCCTCCCTAACAAGATCGTGTCCAGGGAGTGGGCAGGGGTGGCATAGGCACCCCTGGAATCTGATTGGACACCCCCAGGTGCCGCCCCATTGTCCTAAACTATGATAGGCTATCTGCCCAGTGAGAGGCGGGACATAGTTTGAACTGTTTGACGAGTGAACCGGGCTTTCGTTTGTTACAATTCAGCCTTAAAACTGAGAGGCAGCAATGCGCCAGAGTAGTGTCTAGCCCGCCAAAAACCCAGAGAAGAGTAAGAGTTGTCGTTGTTTTTTTTGTTCTTTTATAAACGTTAATTTACAACAAAGAGCAGAGCCGGCCCAAGGCAAAAGCGAACTAAGCGGTTGCTTAGGGCCTCCATGCCAGCAGGGGCCCCCCAAGAGCGCTTGAAATGTCAAACATGACAAGTTTTCCAAGGTTTTTATCAATTTCAGGTTTTCCAAGCTGAAGTTGATAAAAACATACTTAAGATCTTCCATGGCTCAAGACAGATTGATCGGACTGTCACTTATAAGCATTAACAGTACAGCTGGCCGTGAGATCTCCTACAATGACGTCATAAATGACTTTGCCTCCAGAAAAGCCAGGAAACAAAGATTTTAAGGAGAATGATAAATTAAAGCACTTTATTTTGGGATATTTTCTGAACCCTTTAGCACACCTTTGAACACCATAGTTTTCCAAAAAGTTTGTATTCAGCTACATATTCTTTAATCTTTGTTATATTGATAGATGTTAGAAGTTCCCCTGTTCATTATGTCATTATTTAAGTTTCTATTTAATTTATTTCATAATGTCTGTTTTTGCACTTGCATTTTATGTAGGAAAATAATTTATTTCTTTGTTACTGTTCTGCACATTTGCACAGTTCAAAAGCAATTAAACTAGTTAACATGTTCAGTAAATGCATTGTCTGCTGGTTTATTTTAAGACTTTCCAGTACCAAGTCATGACAATGGTATGGTAACGCTCAAGCATGGACATAATATTGTCGGTGGTGGTAGGTGGGTTTAGCGTGGGGGGGCCGAGGCGGGGGGGTCAAATTCTGCTTAGGGCCCCATAACCTTGGGCCAGCTCTGACAAAGAGGTAAACAACTGTCATATAAAAAAAGCAACTTTTTACAGACCAGGGGAATTCAAAGTCCATTTGTTTTAAGTCCTTTCAGAGTTCAAATAAAACGTACTTTCTTTAAAATATTGAAAGTCTTTATAGCTTTTTTGTTTTTCACATTTTCAGTTAAGGTGCCATACTGTTGGAGTTCAACAACAAATCGATGAAGGCAGGGTTTGGAGTCAGACCATTTAGATTTGTGGATGTGAAATTTACCAAGAACAATCAAAAGCTGAATTATATAGGTAATATAGCTGTCCAGCCCATAAAACATACAATATATTGTCACATCAATTACATTAATCTGTACATTGGTACCCATTTTCCATTTTTAAAGTCTTGCATATCAATCCAAAATAACCTTGAATGGGCACAGTGAAAAAACAAATGAAATATAGTCTCTCTATCTGAACACACACACACACACACAGGTATATTTCATATTGAGCGTAAATCTTTCCAATACTTCTTAAGCAGGGTAAATTCGATGTAAGATCTTGAATGATACTTCTTTCACTTTGTTATTAATACAATAATTGTATTTTTCCACTGTAAATCCCTCATGATAGAAGACCAAAATAGTCTTGCTGCAGGAGGTGTAACACACTCTAAAGCATTTCTCATGTGTCTGTTACTGCATGTTTTATCACAAATATCAATATCTCCAATAAAGATTTGCTTAAAGCTAATAATTTTCATTTCCGTGAAGTTATAACTCTTTAAAAGCTGAGGAGAACCCATGGCAATTGCATAAAAAATAATAGCATATTCTTTGGGTGTGATTGGTGTCTTAAATTTTTTGAAGAAATTCTGAATATGACAGTAAATCAGCATTTCTATTTTTCAATTGACCAACTAGTAAAATGCCATTGTCAAACCATGAGCGATTAAAACAATGATTTATTTTTGTATAAAATGTCCTTATTATCCCAGATAAAGTATCCATGAGGACTGAAATTGTGTTTATATACCAATACCCATGCTAAAAGAGCTTGATAATGGAAGTTAGCTAATTTAATTTGGATCTTGTCAACAGAAAAATTAAATCTTAACAAAAAATCGATGCCACTGGTGGAATTAAATAAATGTGCGGGAAAAGCAATAAGATCTTGTTTTTATTTACAGCAGAGCAGTCAACCACACGTGACGAAGTCTCCGGGGATTCAGGGCTACATTCGCTGGTCTTGTCTCACTAATTGCCACTGCTGAAATTGTCTAGTAGACTTTGTGATACACATAGTACTGTGCCAGAGGTTAAAAAAGTTTTAGCTGTAGTAAGCTTAAAAAAAAAAAATCCCCCATCGCTTTTGATTTTCGTGATAATGTGGTGCAGGTCTGTCATCATCTCAGCTTCCTAGCAAACCTGTATCATTGTCTGTTATTGTCAACGTTGCCAACCCTAGTTATTTAACCTGTCTTGTGTAGCTTTGTAGGTTGGTGTAATTTTTGCATGTTGTATTCATTAGTGCATACATAATTAAATGTATTGTGCAAGATATAAAGTGACATGCGTCATGCAACAATTACAGTATGGAAAAAAAAATCAGAACATTCAGGATTTCTTCAAAAGAAAGAAACCTAAAACAACAGAGCCGGACAGAGCAGCCAGTAGCACCAGTCAGTCAGTCAGAGGGCAGTCAGTCACAGGACGAGCGCCAGCTTGACACTGGTAGGGATGTGTAGAAAGAGCATACAGCTTCACCTGTACACATGTGTATTTAAAATCCTTATAGTTCCAAATTTCCCTTTAGGAATTACTTATTTGATTGCCTTGATGATCTCAATGACATTGTGGTTAATTGCCAGACATTTATTTATTTATTTGTTTATTTATTTACCTTTTAAATTAAACTTTTAACACAGGAATGTAAGACACTGTAATAAGACACTGTAATGTTAGTAATTTAATAGATATGGGTAGTGGAGACAAAAATGATAAATTCATGCTATTCCGGTGTGTGTGTGTGTGTTCGTACTTCATGCCACCCCTGCGTAAGTCAGTACCTCATTTGGACCACCTCAAAAAAAAGTCTGGACACACCACTGCTAGAGGATAAACATTAAATTGGTCTGTGTAATGTGCGAAACTGTTTAGCTGTCCAACGTCATCTACAGAACTTAGTGAAGCTACTTATCAGTGACACCTGCAATCAATGTAGAAAATAATGCTCGACATGGCTTTGTGGCTTACCGAGGGAGGCAAGCTCAGCTAACATATATATGAATGTGTGTGTGTGTGTGTATATATATATATATACACTACCGTTCAAAAGTTTGGGATCACCCAAACAATTTCGTGTTTTCCATGAAAAGTCACACTTATTCACCACCATATGTTGTGAAATGAATAGAAAATAGAGTCAAGACATTGACAAGGTTAGAAATAATGATTTGTATTTGAAATAAGATTTTTTTTACATCAAACTTTGCAAACAGGCTCTAACAGGTACTATTTAATGAAGATGCCAGTTGGGGACCTGTGAGGCGTCTGTTTCTCAAACTAGAGACTCCAATGTACTTATCTTCTTGCTCAGTTGTGCAACGCGGCCTCCCACTTCTTTTTCTACTCTGGTTAGAGCCTGTTTGTGCTGTCCTCTGAAGGGAGTAGTACACACCGGTGTAGGAAATCTTCAATTTCTTAGCAATTTCTCGCATGGAATAGCCTTCATTTCTAAGAACAAGAATAGACTGTCGAGTTTCAGATGAAAGTTCTCTTTTTCTGGCCATTTTGAGCGTTTAATTGACCCCACAAATGTGATGCTCCAGAAACTCAATCTGCTCAAAGAAGTGCCCATCCAACCAATCCAACTTGTGGGAGCTGCTTCTGGAAGCGTGGGGTGCAATTTCTCCAGATTACCTCAACAAATTAACAGCTAGAATGCCAAAGGTCTGCAATGCTGTAATTGCTGCAAATGGAGGATTCTTTGACGAAAGCAAAGTTTGATGTAAAAAAAATCTTATTTCAAATACAAATCATTATTTCTAACCTTGTCAATGTCTTGACTCTATTTTCTATTCATTTCACAACATATGGTGGTGAATAAGTGTGACTTTTCATGGAAAACACAAAATTGTTTGGGTGATCCCAAACTTTTGAACGGTAGTGTATATATATATATATATATATATATATATATATATATAGTAAAAAAAGAAGAAGCTTGAATTGCCTGTAGTTGCCTCTGGATCCTTTTTATTCTCCCGCTAGTGTTTCTTAACTCCGTCATGAAATGATTTTACCCTTTCTCTGCTCCATGCCTGTCTCCTTGTTTACATACCTATTTTCGCGCTGTATTATCTCAAGGAAGTGCCCAGCTGACCTACACGTTTTGTTATGTATAAAAGACTATTTTATCCCCCATTACTGAGTTCAGTCTACTGTGGTTGAATCATGCAATATGTGTATGCTGGTTATTATAGTTGCGCATATAATATCTCACATGTATAAATAATAAAACTTCTCTTATGTATGCATGTATAATAACCTTCTAGCCAACTTGGCAGCTGATGAGTGCATGATGCACGAAATAGGCTTGTACAGCTATGAATTACAAGTATTTTTTTCTTTGTTGAATCACATTAGCAGCTCATGAGTGAGCGACACACGCTTGTACTGCTATGTATTAAACTTTTTTTCCTACATCTATATTGATATTCCACTCCTCATTCGTTGAGCACTTTTATCAACACCATTGACAGTTTCCAAAAAACAAAACAAAAAAAACACTACATATATATATATATATATATATATATATATATATATATATATATATATATATATATATATATATAAATATAATCTTGTCTAGAGGTGGACATGTCAGCATGGGCATTTTTCTATATAATGTTGACAACACACCTTTAGATCGTGGGTCAAAGGGGAGAAATGTGTCGTCAGGGTTAGTGTCAGGTTCCCTAGGAAAGCACAGCAAGATAGAACGCACACATTGTCTGACCTGTAAATATCGAAATAAGTGTGTTCTAGGTAAGTTGTATTTCTTAAGACAGCTGGTTGAAAGTATTCAGTATTCAAATATTCAGATTTGAAAACTCGTTCTCTTTCCAGCTCAGCATGTCCAGTCTTTCGGTCCTTGTTTATTTTCATCACTCCTTGCTGTGAAACACTAAACTTTTGGAGTGAACCTGGCTGATTTCTTTCTCAACTGCGCTCTTATTTTTCCTCTTGTACCTTTCCTTTCATGTTCTCTCTGACTTCCCATTCTCCAGCCTCTTCTTACTTCATCCTCTTCTTTTTATCCTTTCTTCCTTTTACACTCACACCCCTTTCTACCCATCTACTCTGATTCTAACACTCCCAGCTCTGTCTCTTGTTGTTACAAGTCACTCAAATATCTGAACACACGACTGTGTGTGCAGATATTTGAGATATTTGTTGTGTTGCTGTAAAGGCCCTTGAGGCAAATTTATAATCTGTGATATTGGGCTATACAAATAAAATTAAATTGACTTGACTGTATGGGGATTGGTGATGACACCTCTTGGTGGTTGCTTTAGGCTAGGTGATGTGGCAGAGGTTTGCTCAATCTACCATGAATGTTTTCACCTCCCAGGAAAACAAGCATGGTCCCACTTTCTTCCTTCTAACAGACAAGAATGTCCCACAAAACATGGATGCTCAACATCACTAGTGGCCAAATGTTTTGCTTCATGTTTCCCTGATTAGTCTGCTCACACCGGCTCTAGCTGGAGCATTATGGCTCATTTTGATCGCTCCTAGAAGGGAAACTCACAATGGTTGGTGGGAATAATTTCTGTATTCTGCAAAGGTTTACCTGACACCCTTCTTTGCTTTCTGTATTGATTTTAATGATGCAAAACCGGTGTTTCCCCAAGTGTGCAGGAGAGCAGAGCCCTTATGAATAGTCTGTCTACATTTCATGGACCATTTCTATTCCCTTGCGGGGCTGAGAAAATTTCCAAATGGAAGTAAGTTTTTGTTTGGTCAAAGGTCATATATGAGTTGAATGGGTTTTAGCCCCCACCATTCATTAAACCTCATTTTAGCCAGAATAAGGCAACATATCTGCCTCTTAAAACTGCATACTTCTACTCACATGTTCACAGTGAGAATTTCATGAATAACACAAAGATACAGTTTGGTGAAAACCTTTAGGGAATTTGTTCGACCAGTGGCTACCAAGCTAACCCCCCCCCTCCCCCTCCCTTTATCATCCCAATTGTATCCGGCCAATTACCCCACTCTTCCGAGCCATCTCGGTCACTGCTCCACCCCCTCTGCCAATCCAGGGAGGGATGCAGACTACAACATGCCTCCTCCGATACATGTGGAGTCACCAGCCGTTTCTTTTCACCTGGCAATTAGGAGTTTCACCAGAGGGACATAGCATGTGGGAGGATCACGCTACTCCCCCCAGTTCCCCTTCCCCTTGAAGAGGCACCCCCGACCGACCAGAGGAGGCACTAGTGCAGCGAACAGGATACATACCCCACATCCGGCTTCCCACCCACAGACACGACCAATTGTGTCTGTAGGGATGCCTGACCAAGCCGGAGGTAACACGGGGATTCAAACTGGCGAACCCTGTGTTGGTAGGCAACGGAACAGACCACTACGCTACCTGGACACCCACTACCAAGCTAACTTTAGTGAGCTAACTTCATAGCCTCTCTGGGAGTTAGTGAATTATCTCCCTTAGATTTTGCTGCGAAGCATTGGTGGGTTAGAGAGTGCAGATTCACTCAGAATGACCGGGACTCTCTTGGGCTAAAGTGATAAAATTGTTTATCACAAATAACTAAAATATTCCAACATAAATTTCATAATAATCATTAGAACCAATATAATTGTTCTTTGTGAACTTAAATGTCATGTGAACCCAATTTCAAGTGTGGCACAATGCTAGCATCACAACTAGGGATGCCTGATGATATCAGCATATCATCGGTATCAGACTTTAAAATGAAATATCAGCATCGGCCCGAAATGCCGATATGACAGGCCGATAATATCATGACGCTTTAATTATGTGCACGCGATGCAAACCGTTGACCAGGCATGGGCACGGCGCATCATGTCGGCAGGGCGGAGTGTTTTTTTTTACCTGCTATACCAACTGCATCTGTGTTGCATGTGGTTGCGTGCCAGCCGTGTTTTCTGAGGAGTTTTCTGAGTAGATTTCAAGTAGGTTGCTTTGGAATATGGGTAAGTTAAGTGGCAAATGCTTTAACGGGTACTGGGTTAATTAACTATATCAGTTTAAATACAGGATCGTTTACAGACATTGATTTGATTGATTATTTTAATGTGCAATGAAAAAAAAACACCACAAGGTGGAATTGCTGCATTGCATTGCCTCTAGTACAGTGAGGTATGTATTTTAATCATTTTTAAACAGATTGTACTCGTTTTTTTAACACAATTCTATGTAGTTTTTACCTGTTAGAGGGCCACGTACCTGCACATAGAAAAGTGAAAAAATAGACCAGTCATGTCAAAATAGAGATCAGCAACCTGATGCCTGTGTGGGTGCGCGCGGCTTCCGTGGTCAGTGTAGCAGCTTCAGTTCAGTCCACTACAGGAGAGACTTGATGTTCTCTGCAATTAGGTAGGTAAAAAAAAATGCATATATTGGTATTGGCATCGGCAATCGGCCAAAATGAGTTGGAATATATCAGCATATTAGATATTGGCAAACATCCAGTATTGTGCATCCCCAGTCACAACTAACTGACACTTAATGGTTGTGATGTCCATGAATATTAAAATATAAAGGCAATCAAGGGCATTCAAGGCAATACCTGATAATATATAAGATGGTGTCCTCATAATTACTGCACTGAATCATTCAGCAATTTCTAAGAATGTGTAATATTACTTCCCGATCATGTGGATAAAAATTAAAAGACCATTTAGTGGTGTAAATTGATTTTTTGGGGGGGATTACTCTCCATAGAGTCTGAGTCATTCTGCAATCTCTTAGCTAAACAATGCCAGTAAGAGTTGAACGAGATTCTGGTTCTCTTCATCTTTCTCAGTAAAAATATTCTAGTGCATAACGTTAGGCTATATCGATCCCTGTTCTTGTAGTTGGCACAACAATGGCAATTTGACACTTTCAAAGGGAAAATACGGTAGGACGCTAATGTTGGGTTGTACAGTTCGTGGAAGGAGCACAGAGCAAAAGTTAATTATTAATTTTTTCAACAAATCACACTGGCATGTGGGTGGAGGGACTTTCTAGCAGTGAAGCAAAATCTTCCCTTGAAATTTTTTAACTCCAGCAAGAAGAAAGAAGAAAGCCATTTTATTTTGTCATTGTATAGGTTACAATGAAATGTGTTCTCTGCATGTAACCTGTCCTATTGTATAGGAGCAGGGGGCAGCTGCAGCACCCGAGGCCCAACTCCAGTTCTTCTTTCCACTGCTTTGCTCGGGGGCACAGACAGCAGTATTAACCCTAACATGCATGTCTTTTTGATGGTGGGAGGAAACCGGAGCACCCGGAGGAAACCCACGCAGACACGGGGATAACATGCAAACTCCACACAGAAAGGACCTGGGATGGCCTAGGGTTTGAACCCAGGACCTTCTTGCTATAAAGCAACAGTGCTATCCACTGGGCGACCATGCCGCCCAGCAAGCAAGCATTTCCATCAGTTTATGTAGCTTGTGGCCAACTGTCGACTTATGGCATCATATCGCCCTTCTACACTGATTTTCAGTAATTTTGTGCTATGTCAAAGTTTGCCTTTATCATTTGGAGTGAATGCACAGTTAAATATGTTTAGAGGGGTCCAGTTCACAACTGAGGAGATGTTTTGGACTGTGTCACATTCAGTTTTATAGGTGAGCTCTGGCTACAAAGGGGTGAGAATTTGTCCCCAGTTGTTTCCTTGCCCAAAACTCTGTTAAGGGGCTTTGTCTGTATTTGAACCCTTTTTGCATGCTTTTGTACTAATACCAGAAAGGGACTGTGTCACACATGCTCCATGGCCTGCTAACATGCTCACAGGCAATATAGATGTTCCCATATGTTCTTAATGAGAATAATAGAAATGGAAGTGAAAATCTCAATGTCAGGTTACCTGCACATTTTATTGCCATTTGAACATAGAATGAAGTTATCCATGTGGCTTGTCCTCCTTACAATGCACCTGACGTCAACATGTTGATGGAGCTGCAGACAGCTTGTACCACTCAGCCAGATGGATGGTCTTGTCTGCAAAAGCCAATTTCGCTGGAGGACAATTCAAATCCATGTTCAAATAACCTTAGATTGGGAAGTTCAATAAAGTTATTTAACCCCAGTAGAATTATCATTTCCATTATCTTATATGATCATATATGTTAAGAGCATTTGCAACAAATCCTTTACAGCCATTGGTTATCATGGGGTTGTCATGAAACAAAGTCATTGTACAATTTCCACTTGAGCAATAAGGACGCCCAGTCACAACTACTGTTTTCTCTAGATACATGCAAATTGTCTTTTCTCCTAATCCCTCTTTCTACTCTTCTCCTCTTCCACCTTCTTAAATCACTTCTCAGTTCGATCCTCACTGTCCTTTCCAATCCCCTCCTTTCTTCTCTCTCCTCCTTTCCTTCTTACTTCTCTCCTCTATTTGTCTTTTTAGGGGACAATGATGAATGTACTGCAAAAGGAAATGTGGAAGAGGTTAGGAACTCTGGCCCCTGGGGTCTGTGGAAATATACGCGTTTGTGTGTGTGTGTGTTTGTGTGTGTGTGTGTATATGTGTGTGTGTGCATGTGTGTGTGTGTGTGTGTGCTCTGCAGCTGTTGATTGTGTGGTTGGGCCCATATTTATTTGTGTATTCAAATGTGTGTGTATGTGTGTGTATGTGTGTGCATGTCTGCATATATGTATATGAGTGTCTCTATGGGTGTATGCGTGTGTGTGTGTGTGTGTGTGTGTGTGTGTGTGTGTGCGCGTGCGCACACATGCGTGCGCAGAGAGTGTTCTTAACTCTGTCAGTCCAATGAGTTTCCCACTCAGTACTTGCTGCACTTGCAGCAAACTCAGCCTATATCTATGACAGCACTGGAGCTCAGCTGGTTTCACTGGACAAACACACACACACACACACACACACACACACACACACACACACACACACACACACACACACACACACACACACACACACACACACACACACACACACACACACACACACACACACACACAAACAACATCTCACTGCTGCCAGAGTTTGAACCTGCCATATCGATTGCTTCCCTATTGAAAAATGGCCTGTTAGGAGTTTGTCATGGTTTTTAGCTCATTGCTTCCACCCCTGACAGTCCCAGAGGCACTTAAAATAAAAAGGAGCAGAGCCCCTGTTTCACTCTTTCACACATGCATGCACACAATGACACACACGTCACAGAATGCGCACAAAAATGCATACAAATACAGGCCATGTAACCACAGACAAACACACATACACACCCACAGACAAACACACATACCATAACCATGTAAGAGAACCTTTCTTTTATTGTACTTTTGTGGACTTTCCATTTCTCTACAGGGATTTCCTTAACCCTAAAGGCTCACCTCAGCCCTAACCATTTCATATCAACCACTGTAGCCTTACTGTGACCCACCAGCAAACCTCAATATTATATTCAAGACTCGCCCCTCACTTGCATGAAAGTTCCCTGTCAAAACTCCAGGACAGCAAACTGGTGGACGTGAACACCACCCTTCAGGAATAGGAGCCTCATCTTTTAAAATGCATACAAACACACAAGCATACGTACATGTCACTGCAAATAAAAATCCACAGCTTTATGGATAACAGAATATGTAGTTTGGAGGCCAGAAGAAGAGAATCTTCCACATTTGAAACATACATGGTTGAGTTCTATACTTTTCCTTAACCCTGATGTCTGCTATTTTATACAGATGGGGTGATGAATACTATTTATTAGTAGGAAAAAAACATTAAATTCAGCTTTAATGAAAAATATTTAACCACTTTCTGGTTATAGACTAGATAGTTTTATGTTCAGGAGAGGTATTCACAGCAACAAGCACCTTAGTACTACAAACAGCTATGCATGGCACATAAACAGAAGGATGACTAGTAAAAGAAGGGAAATGAGAGGTGTGTTGTTGGCTTTGTTAGGAACTGCGTTACCCAGAATCTTAGATGTTATGTTGCTGGCAAGTGACATGCCGAGGTCAGAGGTCGGGAGGTACACGGAGTCTGGCATGTGGGGTAAATAAACGCTTCGGCATGAATTTGGAAAAGGTCTCGGTCCATTCATTTTAAAACAGCTGTGGTGGTCAGTTATCAGAGAACCAGTCAAAATTAAGTGGTCTTCGAGACAACAAGAGTTCCTGGTTTAAAGACTTTGTTGTAAGCTCAAAAAAGCCTGAGTTGTCCCGCAGCGCAACTGCTCAACTGAGGCTTAAACATCCACATTTAAACACATGTATCAGTACATGCCTTCCTTGTGCAACCGATGTCCACCCACCAATGCGTTTTTGCTACGTGTTGTTCATTATGTTTACACTTTATGTTTATGTTTGATCTGTCATCAGATATTTTGACTTTAATGATCACTGACATTTTAATGTCCTTATGGACTTTTGGTACTTTCTAAATTATTCTTACTGCCTTGAGGTTGGCTGATTTCCTGTTGCACAAAGATGTGTGTGATCTTCAATTCCATGATACCACAATAAATATAAACCAGTTTTTTTCCCCAATATACAATACAATTTTACTTCCACCCACAATCAAGACACCACAGTGATCAAACATAAACGGGAGCAGGCGCTTCCCTGCTCAAACAAGATGAGGTCAATCCTCCCTTTTACTGACCCCCCCCCCCAGTATGACTCCAAGCATGTGACATCTAGTCCTCTATATGCACAGTCGAATGGAAAAGCTGAGAAAGGTGTCCACATTCTCATACAGCTCCTGAAGAAAGCTGCTGTCAGTGAGTCAGATCCCGATCTTACTCTACTCAGCTACAGAGCATCACCACTTGAGTGTGGACTGTCACCTGCTGAGTTGCTGATGAATCGAAAGCTGTGCACAACACTGCCGAGTTACTCAAAGCAGAAGAAACATCCAAAACTGGAGCAAAAGCTACAGCAACAAAAGATGAAGCAGAAGTCATTTTATGACAAAACAGCCAAGCAGCTTCCACCACTGTCTGGTAATGACACAGTCAGGATTGAGGATCCTGATAGATGGAGTATGAAAGCCTCTGTTCTTCAAGAAGAAGCGCCACAGTCATTCACTGTGAGGACAGTGGAAGGACAGATCTTCAGATGAAATCATAAAAGTCTGCTCAAAACACAAGAGCCAAATCAAAACAGTGACACCTCTGAAAACACCTCTAAAGACACAGTGGGACATGCAAGCCATCAACAGGTTTATTCTGGTTTACCGAAGCAAACAGATGCTGCAGGTCCTGAGGTCAAAACATCTGCTGAAACATGCAGCAGACCGAGAAGAATTGTTAAGAAACCGGACAGCTTAATTGAAAGTGTCTGAGATGTTAAGAAAAAATGTTGTTTATGTTTATTGTATTTTAAGATCTTTCATGCTGTTCATCTTGAAGGAAAGACTTCATTTTTTTTTTAAAGAAGGGAAGATGTGTCTGCCTTTGTTAGGAACTGCGTTATCCAGAATCCTAGAAGTTATGTTGCAGGCAAGTGATGTGCTGAGGTCAGAGGTTGGGAGGTACGAACACGGAGTCTGGTTGTAGGATAAATAAAAGCTTCAGCATGGATTTGGAAAAGGTCATTCATTTTAAAACAACAAGCAAAATAAGAGGGTAATGATAATACAAAACAGAGGCTAAGGCAGAGGGGGTGGGAGGAGGAGTCATAGTTAAGATGACATGTTAATGACTGAGACAAAACAACACAAACAAAAGATTAGTGCAAACATGCTCACATATACTATCAATATTTCTGAGTCATGATCTCCAATTTAGTCATGAGGGTGTTTTGCTTTTTCTTACTGACAAAAACGTTCTTTCTCTTGCCTTTACTCTCATCCCACCAGGCTCTAGTTTGCGGATGGCGTAATGCCAAAGGTAGCGCTAACACAGATGTAGTGACAATTCCGTTCAGTGCGACGCGGTTTTCCTGCTCGCCTGCGCACGTTTACTAAGTTCTAATTACTAATTAAAATGCCATAAGTAAACACCCACTAATTAAGACATAAGGAGGAAAAGTATTCCTCTCCAAGCAGCCCTCTTCACTGAGATTTTCATTGTTTGCATCTGGATTAAGGTGAAGACACACATTAATGAAGGACTTTCATGCATGAGACTCAAATATTCAGAAAAACAAAATAGCTCAAAATTTGAAAATTGCTCCTCTTGCCATTTATGCCAGTTATGACAACTTTACAAATAATGAACTAAATTTAATGAAAGTTTAAACTTTAACTTTCAAAAGGACCATACTCTCACTGCTTTTAAAGAATTTAAAACTCAATGTGGAAAGAACATGGTGAGGAATGAGGAGGGGGCAATAAATCTTATACCGTTGGAAAGCCTGTTTATTTCCCTTTTAAATGGGGCCACATTTATAAGGAACATGCAGTTGTGCGATGAGCAGCAGAGCTGAGTATGTGGGTTGTGCCCATGAAAAATTTGCCAAATCTTCTCTGCCAATGCCAAACAGCTTATTTTGCTGTTGCTATTGACTCTTGTTTTGAGCTTCTGGTACCCCAGGTGCTGACAACCAGGTACCTGATATAAGATTTATTAAGAAGCATTGTTACAACAAATAAATAATCTACCAAACACACATTTCCTTACTTTTTGTGCTAAGTTTATATATATATATATATATATATATATATATATAGATTATTATTTTTTTTTGGGGGGGTACGCAATTTTTGTTTTGTTTCAACTGTTTATTGGGAGTGTTTTTGCATGGATTGAGGCATATCAAACCCAGGATAAAGACATTCCTTTCTAGGAGGTTTAACTGTTCATTGGTTTACAACAATAAAAATGTCCCTTTTGATTAAGACTGACAGAAAAAAAATATTGAACAAGAATTTGATTTTTTTTAAATTTTCTTAATAGCTAAACTATCCCTTTAATGTAATTAATTCATGTTTATTATATTGTCATTCATTCTTTTTCATTTATAAGCCATAATTTACAAATTACAGCAGAAGATAATTTATTTTATTTTGTGCGTTTACTTAAAACAAAGAGTTGACATTTATTTGAGGGAGGATACGTTCCAGTCCATTAGTTAATTATTTGGATTTAGGTAGCATACTACTACCAGACCCTGGAATAAATTTCCTGATACAGTTAAATCTGGTCTCATCTTGATTTATTTCTATTTAAAGAAGGACAAATAGATACTTGGTTATACATGCATATTTGGTGCATGTAAACAAGGGAACACGCCTGTTGTGTGTGACCGTACCCTTACTCTCCTGCGTCTCTGCCTTGTGAGACTGTTTTTTAGTACAGAGGCAGGCGTTGTGTGGTGGTTTCCAGGCTTTAGCATAGGCTTATCCAAAATCAAACATGCCACTTTTGTGTATATGTTGGCCCATTTCGCGAGTCTCTAACTTATGGCTACTGTCCTAAACCTTTTTAGTCAAAAAACAAAATATCTGCATGTACATAATTGTCTTTCAACATAAAACAGTCAATGTGCGTCATGGAGTGCCCCAGGGATGACATATTTTTGTAGGGCAACCCGGAAGTAAGCATCACCCTTGTTCCCTTGATAAAAAGCCAATGGGATTTTTCAATTGGTTTTGGATTCTGACAGAAAATAAACTCGGTAGCCAACAAAGGTTTGATATTTACACATTTTGTTCAGCAAGATAATCTTCACAAATGAACACCACTTGATAATTTTTCAAACGTAAATGCAATCGCCAGAAGTAAAAAGCTAACATTAGGCTATAAACAAACTATGGTCGCATGACTTCAATGTCACCACCACTAAGCTTCCAATTTGCAATTTGGTTTCACATGCCTTTCTTCTTAGCAATGGCCTGATCTAACTAGTGGTCATGGGTGTGTGAACTGCCAGTCTCAAATCCTTTTTCAATGACACGCAGAAACGTGTAGATAGGGGCGAGAATCACTTCAAGTGAGGACATGTAGAGCAGTGCAGCCTAGATGATGGTCTACTTAACAGTGCTGTCAGGGCTAGCATGAGGGACAAGTTCTATTGAGTGTTGGTGAGTGACGTTACCAAGAGAGGAGTATAATGCATTAATTCATATTAGTGTTATCACTCTGATAACATTATATAAATATAACCTGCAGTGGGTTTAATGTTTTGGCTGATCAGTGCATGTGTGGGCATCCATGCACATTTCAAAAGCATCAGCCACACAAATCACGATAACGTCAGTGCATTTCTTTTCTGAAACACCCATTTCATGTTCAAACACTTTCACATCTCATGATACAGGGTGAACGGAGGAGCGAGGGGAAAACTGCAGTGGAAAGGGAGAAGGTGAGATAGAGCAGGAAAACCTATGATGTGAAAGATGTGAAGTAACTATCATCACCGTGTATGGAGAGAGAACAGAGCTTGGGCGAGTACAAAAGAAAGATGATAATCTATAGGAAATAGCAGTATATGAGTGACAGCTGCATTTATTTATTACCTTAAGTACCATCAGCGGTGTGATTACATTGTACTGTCAAAACCCGTGCCATAAAAGTCCCTCTTGCTTCTGCTTTCCTTCATTTGCTTTTGCTTTCTTAACCTAGAAATGTCTTTTTATGGCGAAAGATAACGTTTTGTGTCAGACTAGAGACAGAATTGCATACACAAAAGATAATGACTCATTCTCAAGGGATTTTTTTTCGCTTCTAAAATCGTGTTGGCCTTCCACTCTGTTTAAGTAATTCCATTAGTGTTTTGACATGTAGCGTTGAATGAATGAGGACAGGAATGTGTGAAGAAATGACTCTGATGACAGGACTTGAGCTAAAATGCATATCTGTTTTAGAAGGAGACCCCTGTACACAAAGGGATTGCTAAAAAAGAAAAACAAAACATAAAAGGCAAAAAAGTGCAGGGAAAACAAATAAGTTTCAGTTTACACCATCACCAGTGTGTTAGCATTATATTTATCTTGTACATATAAATGGAATACTTAACACACCACATACTCACACACACACACACACACACACATATATATATATATATATATATATATATATATGTGTGTGTGTGTGTGTGTGTGTGTGTGTGTGTGTGTGTGTGTGTATGGAAAGCCACTTTATTTTGTCAGTGTGCCTTCCAATGAATTTTATTCTTACAATGAAATGTGTTCTCTGCATTTAACCCATAGGAGCAGTGGGCAGCTGCAGGTTCTGGGGACCAACTCCAGTTCTTCTTTCCAAGTTCTTTCCAGTTCTTCTTTCCTGCACAGACAGGAGTATTAACCCTAACATGCATGTCTTTTTTTAATGGTGGGAGGAAACTGGAGCACTTGGCAGAAACCCATGCAGACACAGGGAGAACACGCAAACTCCACACAGAAAGGACCTGGGACAGCTTGGGTTCGAACCCAGGACCTTCTTGCGTGAGGCAACAGTGATACCCACTGGGTCATGGGTGGAATGTGTCTTCTTCAAGCTCGTGTCTTCTACCAGAGGCCTGGGAGTTTGAAGGTTCTGCGCAGTATCTTAGCTGTAGGACCGTACTCTTCTGGACAGAGGCCTCAGATGTTGTTCGTGGAATCTGCTGGAGCCATTCTCCCAAGTTTGGGGTCACAGCCCCTAGTGCTCATATTACCACTCGGACTACTGTGGATTTGACCTTCCACATCCAATCTAGTTCTTCCTTCAGCCCTTGGTATTTCTCTAACTTCTCATGCTCTTTCTTCCTCATGGTACTATTTCCCAGGATTGTATCTTCTTGTCAGTCTGGAACTTGCAGTCCCACAGGATCTTAGCTCTGCCAATCTCACCCACCTTTGATGTTGTCGCCTATTTGGACTTGGGGACTTCCCGTCTGTATTCAGTACAGATATTCCTGTACACTATCGCAGCCACTTGGTTATGCCTTTCAGTGTACGCTTTCCCAGCTAGCATTTTACACCCTGTTACTAAGTGCTGGACTGTCTCAGTGGTGTCTTTGCACAGCCTGCATCTTGTGTTTTGTCTGGTGTGGTAGGCCTCTGCCTCAACCAATCTGGTCCTGAATACCTGTTCTTGTGCTGCTATGATTAGAGCCTCTGTGCTGTCCTTCAGTCCAGTCTTACCTAGCCACTGGTAGGATTTCTTCATATCAGCTACGACTTCTATCTGTCGATGGTCCATCCCATGACGGGTTTGATCTTCCATGACACCTACTCTTCTTCTTCCGCAACCTCTATATTCTGTTGCCGGAGGTACTCACTCTGTAGTTCCTCCTGGGGGGTGGGGGGTCTTTCTGATGTACTCATGGATGTTCCTTGTTTCATCCTGGATAGTGGCCCTGACACTCACTAATCGCCGGCCCCCCATTGTTTCGCTTATTGTACCATCTCAGGCTGCTGGACTTCAGGTGGAACCCTCTGTGCATTGTGAGGAGTTTCTGCGTCCTGATATCTGTGGCCTTTATCTCCTTTTTTGGCCAGCCTATTATTCCACCTGGGTATCTGGTGACTGCTGGCTCCTAAGGACCTTCCTCACTCTATGTATGCATTTGGCTGTAGCTGAGCTCTTTGCTGCCTCCTGTTGGTTTCCATTTGCCTGAATACTCAGATACTTGTAACTGTCCTGTATGTCTGTTATCTTGCCATCTGGTAATTCAATCCCTTCAGTGCTCACCTCCTTTCCTCTTTTTGCCACCATTCGACCGTACTTGTCCAGTCCGAATGACATGTCGTCTCTGTAGATCCTGGTGAGGTGGATCAGTGGGTCAATGCCTTGCTCATTCCTGGCATACAGCTTGATGTCATCCATGTATAGAAGGTGGCTGACGGTAAATTAAATTCTGAACCTGTGCCCATATCCACTCTTTGTGATGAGTGAATATATCTTTGTGAGTATACATAGATACATACACACACACACACACACACACACACACACACACACACACACACACACACACACACACACACACACACAGTCATGTTTCACTATCCTTGTGCGGACCCCTCATTAACTACATTCATTTCCTAGCCCTTAACCCTAACCTTACCCACGCAAACTACATGCCTAACCCTAACCTTACCCTAACCTTACCCTAACCTTAATTCTAACCGTAACCCTAAAACCAACTCCTAACCCTAAAATAGACCCTTTTCCTTGTGCGGACCTTTCAGAGGTCCGCAAAAGGTACGTGCTGTCAGATTTCCACACAAGGATAGCAAAACATACACACACACACACACACACAAAATATATATATAAATAATGATACAGGAAAAAAAGTTAAAATACATTGCAGTGCAGGCCTGAGTGCGCGACGTACAAAACAGGCCTGTACTGCAATGTATTAAACTGTTTTTCCTGTATCAGTATTGCTATTCCGCTGAAAAATATTCCATCATTTGCATACCAGAAATGTCCACATTGAATAACAGGACTGAATTGGCCAGCAGTTGCAGACATACTAGATATAAGCATCTGTTTTGTAATTATAAATAAATCATGCCAATAGACAAATACAATTAGCCTTGTATGCAACCTACCCCCCGCCCCCCCCCAACACACACACACACACACACACACCCAACAACACCCACTGGACCGTTAGTGATCACGTGTTTTTGAATTTTCAAATGTAGGCACCTCTCCCTTCCCCATTGGACATTTTGCACTTGATGTGCATGATGAGGCAGTTAATGATGCGTTATTTCCCGTGTAATTTTATTGACAGCTGATGATTGCTTATGGCTTGGAACAGGCCTGTACAGTCTCAAAGAAATTACTCAAATCACTGGATATTTATATATATAAAACTTTGTTAAAAGAAACACTGTAGGAAAAGTGCTCAACAAATAAGGAACAAAATAATCCAGT
>NC_079217.1:42969333-42999333 GCF_029633865.1 Lampris incognitus | reverse complement strand
ATAAAATAGTGATGATATGCCCTCTAAGAATCGATACAACACAAAAAAGAGTTTCATTTCAAAACATGTTAATAAGCTAATATAAAACTGAATACATTGAACATTTAAATGTTTAACTTCAATATTTGTATAAAAATAGAATTAAATTAGTACCTGCATATTCAAGATGATTATTGTTTTCTATGAAGAATTGGTGTCATTTGGCAAACACCGGCACTCTCATAATGAAATGAAACACTTTACACAGCACATAAAGCTCTACAGGGAATTCGTTGTTCACACTACTTCAAATTAGCACATCGCCTTATTCAATTTATGGTGTTTTCCCTTGAAAAGGAAAAGTACTTCTTTCATATCGGTTACTAATCAGCTTAACTCAGGTATAATTGCATATGAATGCTCCATCATTCCCTGATAAATGGTAGTTTAAACCTAATTGATATGGGAGTATAATTGACGTCCCCTATGGTTTGCCCAATTGTGTCATAACAATCAGATTTTTTTTCTTCTTCTTTTTTGACTTCACACTGCAGCTAAAAAATAAAACCTGTATGAAGAAGTTTGTATTAGGGACTTTATGTAACACCAGATTTAGTATAGCATTGAGAAAACAAACAAAGAAACAAATATACAAACAAATAACACATACACAACTGTGTTGCTTTTCAGGCATAATGGTGGGCGGACTTTTATTTTAACAAGACCTTTATTTTGATAAGTGTTAGTTATCACATCCTGTCAATCATGTTGAGGAAGCCGGCTGAATTTGTATAATGTTTGTGGTCATTTAGTTACAAATCCAAGAAAACACGAGACAACCCACACTGTAAACGCCACAGAGGCAATGTCGTAAGTAAATAATTTCATTGTTATACTTATAAGTTAATGTTAAAAAAGTTATTTACATGAAATAGCATTTGATTTGTTTGTTATTAAAAGGGTTTTATTTACATGTGACATTTGAAAAAAAAGCATGCTACCAACAAAATGGCGATTGTTTTTATTGTTTTCATTTCAGTTGTCACTCTGTCTGTAAACAGTGAATAAAGCTTACCACGACTCAAGTCATAATTTTGCAAGAAAGAGTTTAGCTAGTTGGATAGCTGCAGCTTCTATGCTGTAGTTAAAACAACATAGTGAACAGACAAAGAAAACCTTGTGTTGTACATCATCGTGGTAACATGAAAGAAAAACAGTGACAAGATTTAAGTGCAAAACAGAAGTTCATTGTCATCTGCTTCATCAACCATGTCATCAATATGCACTCGCGCTAAAGCGGAGTCAGCTAAAGTACACGCTGCATATGCAGACCAAGAAGCTAAAGCTACAATAGAGAGAGCTGCTAAGGAAGCTAAAGTACAGAAAGAAAAGGCTGACAGAGAAGCTCAATACCAGAAGAAAAAAGCAGACAGAAGCTCAATACCAGAAAGAGAAAGCAGCCAAAGATTTAGAATCACAGCTGGAAAAGGCAAAAAGGGATGCTGAGCTAGAAGCGCTTGCTGCCCGTCGAGAGGCAGTGGCTGCTGAAGCCGCTGTGGCTGTGTGGGAAGTAGGAGATGGAGATGGAAAATTGCATTTTATTGGATGAAACAGGCCCATCAGAGGAAGACAAAATGGAACGGACAGTTGAGTACGTCTAGTCTCATTTTGACCCACACTCACAGAAAAGCCATCCACCTACTGACTCCCCAGTGCAAGCAGCCATTAATACTAGTCCCTCAACATGTTATCCCCCTGCAAATGAAACCTTTCAATTAAGCCCTTACAATCCTTTCCATTCACGATGGTGGCCCTCTGTTTTTCCAAATGACCCATTACATGCTAATAACACTAGCCATCCTATGTTAGCCAAAGACGTTTTTGATGATATGTATGTATGTGCCATCAGCAATCAAAGTGGAAAATCAGGCTCCATATGGAGAAAGTGACCATCGGAGAAATGAAAAAATGTGTCACACTGACTTGAACGAGTCTGCACAGCCCTTCCATATGGCAACAGCTAACCACGGTGCACCCACAACTGAACACCTAGCAAACTACTTAGCTTGGCGTGATCTGGTGAGTTCAAGTTTATATCAATTTGATGATAAGCCTGAAAAGTTTCGTGTGTGGGAGTCATCATACATCAATGCCACTCAAGGGTTAGGCCTCACAACTACTGAGGAATTAGACTTGATGACTAAATGGCTCGGTAGAGAATCCAGCAACCACGTCAAACGTCTGTGGTCAGTGCACGTGACAAATCCAGTCATAGCACTCAAAAAAGCCTGGGAAAGTCTCCAGGAATGTTATGTGGCACCTGAAATAAATGAAAGGGCTCTTTTCAGGCAGCTTGACAATTTCCCAAGAGTTTCAGATAAAGACTTGATGAAGCTCCGGGAACTAGCAGACTTGCTAACGGACTACAGTGTGCCAAAGAGGATGAATACCTCCCAGCCCTGTTGTACCTGGATATTTCACGCGGGATTGAACCCATAGTTGCGAAACTACCCTATGCACTTCGAAAATAGATTTCTGCTGATTCGAGGCACAAAGAAGAAAATGGAGGACAATTTCCACCATTTGAATTCTTCACCAGGTATGTATGTTATGAGGCACAGAAGAGGAATGACCCCAGTTTTGCTCTTCCACATGCCTAGACGCTTACATGAAAATCCTGTCTATAAAGGCACAAGGAACACCATTTTGGTTCAGAAGACAAACATTTCCTCAACAGGTTCGAGCACAAACAGTCTTGGGAAAAGTGTCAGTGACCCAAACAAAAGTTGCCCAATACATGGCAAGCCACAACCCCTTAAGCTATGTAAAGCCTTCAGAGCCGAAAATCTGGAGGACAGAAATACCTTTCTCAAAGAAAGAGGAATCTACTTTAAGTGTTGTGGTTCAACCACTCACTTAGCAAAGAACTGTGCTACTGCAGTTATGTGTACGGAGTGTGGTAGTACCTACCATGACTTTGCTATGCATCCAGGCCCTGCACCTCAAATCAAAGCTCCCTCAACTGCACCACACAACAGTGGGGAGGGAGAAGAAAGCAACAACATCACAGCCATTGTCGACTTGAACTGCATTGAAGTTTGTGGAACAGGACAAGTCAGCCGGTCATGTTCTAAGATTTGCCTTGTGAAAGTAAATTGTAACTGTCAATTGGACAAAACTATCAAGGCCTATGTCATCCTAGATGACCAAAGTAACCGGTCACTAGCAAGGTCTAGTTTTTTTTTTGAGCTGTTCAGCGTCAAGTGTGAATCATATCCTTACTGTCGGAGAACGTGTTCCAGCACAATGGAAACGTCTGGCCAACAGGCTGAAGACTATGTGGTTGAGTAACTCAATGGAAAGGTCACAATCCCTCTTCCTCCACTCATTGAGTGCAACGACATACTCAACAATCGGTCCAAAATCCCAACACCGAATGCAGCTCTACATCACCCACAACTTGTGAGGGTAGCAGAGCACATCCCAGAGCTTTACCCTGCTGCTGAAATTATCCTGATGCTCAGCAAAGAACTAATTAGAGTGCACAAGATACGGGAACAAGTCAACGGCCCTCACAATGCCCCCTTTGCCCAATGCCTAGACCTAGGCTGGGTGGTAGCTGGGGAAGATTGTTTTTGGGAATGCACACAAGCCAACAGTCAACACCTTTAAGACAACTGTGCTGGACTATGACCATCCCTTTCTCCTGCAACCCTGCACAAGCCTTTTACATATCAAAGAGAGATTCATCATGGAAGGGAGGTGCAAGACAGGATCTCAGAGTACAGTAAGGCTGCAGAAAATATGTTGGGATAAACTGTATTCAATCACACCGAACATAACAGCAAGCTGGCATCTTAAGTTGAAGATGAGATCTTCTTGAAACTGATGGATGAAAAAATCTACAGGAATGAGTCACATAGTTGGGTAGCCCCACTCCCATACAGACAGTCGAGACGACGCTTGCCTAACAACCGAGAACAAGTGGTCAACCACTTTGCATCACTCCAACGAAGCCTAAACAGGAGACATTACAGACAAAGACCTCCTCACCAAACAGTGACGACAAGTACAGGCTCTGGCCAACAAATTCTGGAACCGTTGGAGTCAAGAGTACTTGTCCACCTTGCAAGGCCAGAAGAAATAGACCAAGTGCCACCAAAACCTGCAAGAAGGAGACATTGTCCTTCTCAACAATTACAGTGTTGCCCGTAACAACTGACCAATGGCCATACCTTTCCTGGAGAAGATGGAGGAGTGAGAAAGGTGGAATTAAAGACCTGCATGTTAATACGTTGTAGTTCATCAAAATATTATGTTATTGTTAATGTTCTAATGGTCTTTAAATATTGAAACATTTTATTATATTCCTGGCGCTCTCTTATGGTGTTAGTTGGCACTAGCTGTAATCACTGTAAATGTCATTCTCATTCCTTTTCTCGCGATCAGTGACGAGAGTGGGGCTGGAGCAAGACATTAACAACACTGTGCCACTGGATCTTTTTTCATCACCAGACCTAATAAAAACACGTGCATGAACCCATTCAGCCTGACGAGTCATTTGCTGCTGCACAACATGCAGACAGACCAAAGCTGAGGGGCCACAATTGGTGCCGTGACTGTTCCGACTTCGGATCTGCACACTGCCCTGAGAGACAGTAATGCACCCGAGTAGTGTCTAGGCTGCCAAAAACACAGAGAAGAAGAATACGTTTTGATTTGGAGTGGTTGGTAAATATTTGCTTCCTTGCTGCGTGTGAGACATAGTTGCTCTACAACATCCTTGCGGGTGAGGAAGGGTTTAAGCTGCCACACGCATGTCTCCTTGGAAGAAGTTGAAAACCTGCCACACGCATGTCTCCTTGGAGAAGTTGAAAACCTTCGTCAACCACACGTCAAGAAGTCTCCTGAGGCTACACGTGTTCGCAGGTCTTGTTGCTGCTGAAGAAATGCGAATAGACGTTTTGATACACATACTGTGCCAGTGGTTAAAAAAGTTTTTAGCTGTAGTAAGATAAAAAGTTTCCCCCATCTTTTTTTTATTTTCATGATAATATGGTGCAGGTCTGTCATCATTTCGGCTTGCTAGCAAGCCTGTCATCAATGATGCTAACGCTAGCTAGATAGTGCTATGTAGCTAAGTTAAATCTGTCTTGTATAATGTTAACTTTGTAGGTCTGAGTTTTGCATGTCACATTCATTCATGCATACATAATTAAATGTGTTGTGCAAGATATAAAGTGACATGTGTCATATGATTATTACAGTATGAAAATAAATCAGAACATTCACGATTTCTTCAAAAGAAAGAAATCCAAAACAGCAGAGCAGCACACAGCAGCCAGCAGTGCTAGTCAGTTAGAGGATGAGAGCCCGCTTGACAGTGGCAACATTAGGGATGTACAGCAGGAGCCTCCAGTTTCAGCTGTAGACATGGGTATGTAAAATCCTGACAGTTCCAGATTTCTCTTTAGTAAGCACTTATTTGATTGCCTTGATAATATCGATGACATTGTGGTTAATTGCCAGACATTGAAACTAAAGTTGACACTTGTCAATTATATCTGTAGAAGTGCAATAGCCATTATTTCATTTTAGTCATCTAGGTTGGGTAACATACCACTTAGCCTAGCCTACTTAGAAAAAAGGCTGATTTTATTATCATACTGATGCCAACTTATGTGTTTTTGTAGACTCAGACAAGGATACTGGTGATGAAGGCCAGTATTCTAAAATTTCCTGGGGAAGGATCCCCCAGACCCCCACTTCAGGCGACCACTGCATAAGTCAGTGCCCCACTCGGGCCACCCCACCCAAAGTCTGGACACGCCACTGGGACGTGCTTCCTGAAGGAGTGGGGTAAGTGTAACGATCACAAATAACTAGACTCGCTAGCCCTTGGCTAATGGGTCAGACCCTTTAGTTGACTGGTTAGTGCAGTCGCCCCGGGTTCGCTTCCTGACTGCAGCGGATTCCCGGCTGCCCCCTGAATTTGCTACACATATTAATTTAGTTCACCTTCCAGTCTGACAGCTGATATTCAAAATTATTTGTCTTATTGTTATCCCGCTCACAAAATAAAAAGCAGTTTCAGAAAATGTATCTAAGTATCAAAGAAGGTCAAATCAGCTCATCTGGATACAACGTTTATTGACAGATATGTTTTATCACACATCTAAGTGAGTTTCCCCAATGTCTAAATCACGGCAATCCTCCTGGCACTTAACAGCATGCACTACGTTGCTCTGTTTGTGCCGTGGGACCCAGTGCTTGGGGTGGACCAATTTCTGGCGCAGCGTGTTTTGGGGTTTGAAAGCAACTGAGACGTGGTGTTTGGGAAATACGCATCTCAGCTTTTCAGGCACTCCCTCCACATACGGAATTACCACTGGTTTAGGCTTAGACAGCTGTTGTCCTTCTCCTCTGTTCGATCATCTGGTGCACTGTTTGGGCATCTTCCTGTTTTTGACAAACGCCAAGTTAGGATAACCACACTTAACCAGGGCCTGTTTAATGAGGGATTTCTCCCCTTCCGCAGCCGCTGTGTCAGTGGGAATGCTGTCAGCTCGGTGGTACAGCATCCTAATGACTCCTAGTTTGTGCTCCAGTGGATGATGAGAGTCAAACCTTAAGTACTGGTCAGTATGTGTTGATTGATGGTAAACATCAACAATCAAATGTCCCCCATCACCAATTGCATTTTCACAGTCTAATGCCCCTTTTCCGGCACGATTCGACTCGACTCGACTTGACTCGACTCGCAGTGTCGTCTTCCATTACCGTAAGAGTACCCCCTCAGTGTAGTTGTTCTGCATTGATTTTGGTACCCGCTCCAGTTTTTTTTTTCTTTTAACCTCGACAATAGTGGTACCAGAGAAGTGGTAGTAGTTACCAAAATGTCGATACGTTCCAGTAATGGAAAATGAAAAAGTCGAGTTGAGTTGAGCTGATACCATGTAGTGGAAAAGGGGCATAAGAAGGCTAACCTCTTAATTTTTCACATCCTCCCTGGTGAACTTGATTTGGTTGTCCACAGAGATGTGGTCGATGAAACGTGGTACATCCTGAGATTTAATTTTAACCTAGGTGTTTTCCACAAATCTGAAACAATGGCTAGGTGGTGTCCCTGGATAGCACGTTAGAGCCCTATTTTCCATTTCCTCCATATACAGGTTGGCCACTATAGGTGAGACTGGGCAACCATAGCACACCCATGCCTCTGACTACAAAACGTCTTTTATTTACTTACCTGGATTATTGAGCATGCATAAATACATCTCATTAAGTAGTTCAAACAAAGTACTTATAACAACAACCAGATTTTCAAGTTGTCCACACTGTAAAACAATGAGAGAGAGAGAAAGAGAGAGAGATGTCCGTCCCTCCCTCCATCTCAAAACTCTCACATGGCACGAGCACTGCCACAGGGTCAAATTTTTGAAGTTTATAGGGTGAATTGTGCCTGTTCAACTTCATTGTTATTCATTAATTCCTTCATTGTACAGTGTTATTGGGCGTGTCACTTGTAACCTTAACTTCAGCAAGTGTGGCACCGCAGATTTTTATATGATGATGTTGACAATGGATTAAAATTCTAATAATGGCTGAAATATTAACTTACCCTGCAGTTCAAGAGCACGATTGGTCCACAATGTTATTTTGGGTGTGTTCAGAATTAGTTGATTGGGTTTCTCATTCTTTGATTGCAACTGGTAAACTTTACCCTCAATTACAGTCGGGTGCCCTTTGGTGTTAATTCTAATATTCTGAATGTGTTCCTCCACCGCATACTGTCACCCCTTCTGCCTTGCATGGGATAATATTGAGGGTGAATTACTCCAAAATATATCACTTATTTTCTCTGAGAATGCACTTATTTCTTCCTTCATGTTTTGGCGTTTTCCGGCTACTTCCTGGGTGCTTCTGAAAAGCTTGATGGGCGTAGCAATAGTAACTAAGGGGGGGGGGCATTGCGAAAGGTCAGTTCTCTAGAATGTCATCATATGATGTAGCATTAAAATTTCCTTTCACTTGAAATAAGGGGCCTAGCCCAAACCATCTCTCCTCCTCCACCGAACTTTACAGTTGGCACTATCATGCAGGTAGTGTTCTCCTAGCATGCACCAAACCCAGATTCGTCCGTCATACTGCCAGATAGTGAAGTGTGAGTCATCACTGTAGAGAATGTTTCCACTCCTGTAGAGTCCAATTGTGGTGTGCTTTACACCACTCCAGCTGATGTTTGGCCCTGTGCATGGTGCTCTTAGGCTTGTGTGTGGCTGCTTGGCCATGGAAACCCATTTCATTAAGCTCCTCCAAAGCAGTTCTTGTTGCTTCCAGAGGCAGTTTGGAACTCGGTAGTAAGTAATGAAACTGAGACCAGGCTATTTTTATGTGCTACGTGTTTAAGCGCTCGGCTGTCTGTTCTGTGGTCTTGTGTTCTACCACTTCGGAGCTGAGTTGTTGATCTGTGACGTCTCCACTTCACAATAACTGCACTAATAGTTGACCAGGGCACATCTAGCAGAGCAGAAATTTGATGAACTGACTTGTTGATAAGGTGGCATCCTATGACAGAGCCATGTTGAAAGTCACTGAGCAATTCAGTATGACACATTCTTCTGTCAATGTTTGTCCATAGAGACTGTATGGCTGTATGCTTGATTTTATCCATCTATCAACTATGGACATGGCTGAAATGGCTAGATCCACTCAACAGAAAGTGTCCACATACTTTTGGACATAACGCCGTACATTAACACAGGCATTAACCCTGGCTAAGGATTCCTTGCTAGGTAGAAGATGGTGTATATCTGTCATGTAGTATATCTGTTCTTCTGTTGGATGGCACCCGGGGCAGTTAAGAGAAACCATTTATTGGGTGAGTAACTCAGGGGTTTCCCAACAGCAGGCAGGTTCAGAAGACTGATTCCTGATTATAAACTTCCAGTAGCTCACATGCACATATCTCACACACACACACACACACACACACACACACACACACACACACACACACACACAGCTCAGACTCATGATGTTTGTGTGTGTGAGAGGTTTACAGTATCTCAAGTGTGTGTTTGTATGCGTATTGATCAGCTGAGACTGTGACAGTGGTTTAGTCACAGATGGTGTGACTAATCGGTCACAGTCTATAAATTGTGTCACACACTGGGAAACTCATCCACCAGTTGCCATGACATCCACTTTCAGTGACAGATGAGGAGGAATTGAGGACATCTTGAAAGATAAGCATCATTGCTTGGGTATTTCATTCCCCCATCCCTCTCAGTACCCCTATTTTAGGTCTCTCGTCCTCCGCTCTTTTTATTGTAATGCTTTTCTCTATGTTTTTTCCCCTTTTTCCTGTTTTTAAAGCTCTCACTTTGATATTTACCACTTTTCTATTCTATTCTATTTCTTTTTCTCTGTCACCAATTTCACCAGCATCTCAAGCATTAGTTGCCGTTACTACTTGCCTACTCTCACCACTTGTTTTCATTCACCTGCTGTCAGGTGGACTTCTCAGCGTTCCACTTGCCCTCTCTCTCTCTCTCTCTCTCTCTCTCTCTCTCTCTCTCTCTCTCTCTCTCTCTCTCTCTCTCTCTCTCTCTCTCTCTCTCTCTCTCTCTCTCTAACAAATCTTTCTCCTTTACAAGCTTTTTCCTTTAACCCCATTATGCATTGTGTCTCCTCCCTTGCCATTCTTCCCACCCCCAGCTCTACCCCCTTTCTTTGAACTTAGCTTTCTTACATCCCCACACTCCCCTTTCATTCTCTCTTTCTCAATTACCCTTTATTTTCGTCTTTTTTTTCCTGTCTCCTGAGCTCTTTTACCATTTCGTCTTTACCGTTCCATCTTCTGCTTCCCATCCTTGTCTCCCTTACTCAATCTTTCTCTCTTCTCTTTTCCTTTTCTCTCTCGTGGCATCCATTTTCCTCCCTCACCCTTTCTCTGTCTTTGGGCAATCTTGTTCTAATTATCCCTGGCAGGACATTCATCATTAGCAGCAACGCGTAAGGCTGAGGATCACTGCTGAGGATTTTGGTTAGCCTAAAAAAAAACCCCCCAAAAAATCTGATAATAGCCATACCAGTGAGGTATACATCCAGAGGTTTAATGGTGTTGAGAGAGTGTTTAATAAAAACCAGCTGGGTTGAATGTTGAATTGATTTTTTTCCCCCTTAAAATATGGCTGTAGACATAGCTAAGAAACAGCTCCTTTATTAGGAGTGTTAGAGTATGGACAGAGTTTGCAAATACATATTTTGATGATACACAGCTCTACCTTTCCACCCTAACTATCTCTGCTGCCAACCACTTAACTCAAACAAAGTGCCTCACAAAAAAAAAATCTTTGCTGTACTGCAGTGTCGTCAAGTCCCACTGTGACAAGACTGAACTATAAATCACTGGTCCTGAGTTTCTGTCAGCTCAGTCTTCCTTCCCCCGGCACTGAAAGCCAGACAGTCACTACATCCTCGTAGGTCCAGGATGTCCGTGTCATTTTTGATCCAACCCTTTTTTTTTTTAGCTCCATGTCAATCAATACACCAGAACATCCTTCTGCCCTCTTACAGACATGGCTCATCTCAGACCCTCCCTCTCCTTCTTTGCTGCTGAAATGCTCACTCGTGCCTTCACCACAAGCACTTGTTTACCATTGCACAAGCATAATTTGTGGCACTGCTGCCCAAGACCTTTAGAAACATCAATATATCTAAAACGCCCACCTACTTTCTCATTCCCATACCAGAGACCACTTCATTATCTCTCTTGTCTACTATATCATGGGGATTTTGTAATATTCTTTGAAAATAAAGTGCAATATAAAATAAAAGCATTATTCTCAATAATTGTGTTTTCCTGGAGGTGATGTAAAATTACTCACCGCACACTTTTTGGCGTCACATTACGGAATATCTCATTAAGATACTGTGTTTAAAAATTTGCTCATCACCTTAAAGACTCGTAAAACTCGCATAGATTTAAACTCGAGCTGTAGCTCTGCCCTTTCAACATACATTGAATTAAAGTAGCCAGAGGCCTTCTGGTCATTCCTCATGATTTAAGACTAAAGGAGACAAAGCATTTACTCTCAGGGTATCTACTGCCTTTTGCAACACTTTTTCTAGGAAATATCTTCTCCTTTATGGATCAAACTCTGTTGAATGATAGCAGTAAATGGTCATAAGCCAAGCTGATATCAACATTTGGAGCAAATTATACCACACTTATTTCAGACCAGGCACCGTGATAGGCTGAGAAGCATTTCAATGAGTGCTATCTCCTGATAAACTACAGTACGTCCTATCAAATCCTTTAGCTTAAAGATAATCAAGTTGCCAAATGCCCCAGCTTAAGCTGAGGAAGTCTGTGTTCCCATCAGACACATACACGTGTACATGGTACATGTCACCAGTCGGAGTGGAAAAAAAAAGGCTCCCACACATTTGTAAGGGAGCAGGCACATCCCACACTGTACTCTAATCACAGTTTATGAGCAACAGCAATTTAGAGGTTATCACATGCTGCGTCAGTGGGCACAGGGCAGAAAGCACTCTTTAAAGGAATCGGAGGTCATTCCTTAAGAAAAAATAAAGAAAAATAGATGGAGCAACTTTCTGTTAAATCAATTTAAGAGAGTATTTCCCATTAAGCTTTAAAATAATGCAACCATATGTCATGCAGTGCACTTAATTCATGCTCTGCTCCATGTCGGAATTGCTATTCTAAAAACTGCACACTAGCTGGTGTTCAGATAAATGCGTGCAACAACCACTGATGGGGAAACATGTTGCCTTGGCGTTGAGGAATATGCTGAGCCTCTGTCATTTCCAATTGTGTTCCATCAGGAGAGAGGTTATCGTATATGTCCATATATATCATAGTGCAGTACACTGTACCATATACTGCATAATTCTGCTATGATGGGCTTAACTAACGAATGGAGGAAATAGTGACTTTTAAACACAGACTGTGTGACAGCAGCATCACTAATTTAGGGCATGCTAATATGAGAATAAGCGACAAAATGGTAGATAAACAAAGGGACAGAATCACAAAGGACAATTAAACACAGTAAAACAAACACAAGAAGGAAATAAACAAGGCAAGTCAATCACTACACAGTACCCCTTACTGCTGTAAATCATTAACCCGGGTCTGAAGAGTAATGACTGCTTTGACTACCTATGAGGGTGTTGCATAGAAACACACATCAGATAGAACTTCTGTTGGGGGGGCGCCAGTAAACGTGTCTGAATTAAATTATTTTTGTGTAACCACTGTTTTTTTTAATAGTAAATAATAAATTAAAAAAAAAAAACAGTGAAATTTGTGCTTTACTGTGGGATTTTTAGCGCTGCTGTGCATGTATGGGTTTCGGCTCTTTAGTAAGTTTACTGACATCCACAGGGTAAAAACCATGTAAGGTGAAAAACATGGTAGGCTGGTCTTTGTACACTGTGATGTTGGCATATCAGACAAACAGCTGCAGATCATAATATTGATAATGGCTGTGTTTGATTTAGGTGTGCTAGCACTAATATTTGTCAATAGTACTGTCAATACTGGTTCTTTGGCACACCTAAATCAAACTGACTGTCACGCCAGGCACAGGAGTTGAGGACCCAAATGCAGACAGCGGCGATAAACTGGGCTAGAACAATGTTTTATTAATCCAAATGAATTTACAGACAGCAGGAACAGATGCCAAGGACAACAAGGAAGGCTCGAAACAGGACTTGGCACATCTGGCTACCAACAGTCAACGTGCATATGTGCGTGTTTTATGACCTGACAAAGCGCCAGGGCAACCAGGGGGAATATATACTATATATAGCACTGGGGAGCCAATCAGGGAGACTGGGCGCAGGTGAGCAGGGCAGAACAGAAAAGCCAATCAGGGAAAGGGAAACAGGTGAGTAAAGCAGGGGCAATCAGGTGAATGGGGCAATCATGGGGCAATCAGTGTTACTCAGGAAAATGGGGCACAGGTGAGCAGAAACACCAATCAGGATGGGGAACAGGTGAACCTTGATGGCCCAGACCACACAACCATGACACCAACCTTTTTAAATGGTCTAGGGTTAAGTTTCCCATTTGCACAAGTGCAGTTTCACATAATTCATTTTAAATGATTGTTGCCATGATGGTTTCTCATTGTTTGCTTTGTGTTATGTATGTTGTATGCATGCCTACTGATGAAGTATGCAGCGTAACCACACTATAATTTAAATTTTGCACTCACTGAAAATTGGCTTTACAAAAAAAAAGGCTTTTCCACTTTACAGAGGAAAGAAAATAAGATAAACCAAATTAATCCGTCACAGATCTGAAAGTTGTGAACTCTCAATTCAGAGATCTCTATCGCTGCTCCAAAGAAACACACAACACAAAGAGAGGTAGTAATTACATCACCTCTCAGATGAAGATAATACGCATAACGGCTTGCTTTAGATGGGGATATTTATTGACTAAATAATGGGATAAATGAGCATATATACTTAAACACAGTTGGAACAAGTAGTGAAAGAAATTAAAAATTAATGACTGAATGAATGGGAAAATAAATGAAGGGATGGACATGGTTCGAATAACAGAGGGGGTTAGGGGGGTCTGACCCCCCTAATTATTAAGATTTGGAACCACTCAGGGAACCTCCTGCTTCAAGAGCTCCACTATCATCCCAAGAAACCCTGTATCACAGGATTAAATGCCTACATGCCCGTTGCCCTAATATCTGTGGTCATGAAATCCTTTGAGGACTGGTGTTGGTCCACCTGAAGGAAATCACAGGCCCCCTGCTTGACCCCTGCAGTTTGCCTACCAAGCAAATGGGTCAGTGGAGGATGAAGTCAACATGGGGTTGCACTACATCTTCCAACATCTCAACTCCCAAGGGACATACACAAGGGTCCTGTTTGTAGGCTTCAGTTCAGTGTTCAACACCATCGTGCCAGATATCCTCCACTCCAAACTCACCCAGCTCACTGTACCAGCTCCCATCTGCCAGTGGATTAAAAACTTCCTGACAGACGCGAGGCAGCAGGTGAGGCTGGAGAAAATCACATCCAGCACCTGGATATTCAGTACTGGCACCCCCCAGGGATGTGTGCTCTCCCCTCTACTCTTTTCCCTCTATAAAATGACTGTACCACAGGGAGACCCATCTGTTAAATTCCTAAAGTTTGCTAACAACACAACCATCATTTGCCGTATCCGGGATGGTGGTAAGTCTGCATATAGATGGCAGGTTGATAAGCTGGCCCTCCGGTGCGGCCATAACAACCTGGAGCTGAACATGCTCAAAACTGTGGCGATGACAGCAGACTTCAAGAGGAGCCCCCCCACCCCCACCCCCCATACTCAACAGCATGGTGTCTGCGGTGAAAGCGTAGATTTATGGGTTCCACAATCTCCCAGTACCTAAGGTGGGCATCCAACAAAGACATAATCACCAAAAAGGCCCAGCAGAGGATGTATGGTTATACTTTCTCTGCCAGCTCAGGAAGTTCAACCTGCCCCAGGAACTGCTGATTGAGCGCTACACTGCAATAATCCAGTCTGTCCTCTGCCCATCCATCACTGTCTGGTTTGGATTGGCCACCAAACAGGATAGGCACAGACTACAATAGACAGTTAAGTCTGCAGCGAAAATCATTGGAGATTTTATTGTTTTATTGTGAGAAGCACTTTGTGTTGCATTTGTTTGTATGAAAAGTACCACACAAATAAAGTCTGATTGATTGATTGATTGATTGATTGATGCCATCCTGCCCTCCATTCAGGACTTATACATCTCCAGAGTCAGGAAGCAGGCAAGCAACATCACTGCAGACCCATCACACCCAGGTCACAACCTGTTACAACTCCTCCCCTCTGGAAGATATAAAAACAGTTTCTTTCTGTGGGCTGTCATTCAAACGAACACTTAACATTGTCAAATAAATCCAACTGTTTTGTATATACTGTACTTTACATTGTACTGGCACATTTTCTGCACCATTGCACTTTATTGCCTCTTATTTCACCTGTTTATGGTCAATCCTTGTGTATATATCTGGAGATTATTGTGTTGTTATTCTATGTTAAGTACACTGAGAGAGCGACGAAACTGGGGTCAAATTCCATGCTTTAGCAAAACTACATGGCCAATAAACATGATTTTGATTCTGATTTTCTTTTAAAAATAAAAAAAAAATCCCCAGAATATTCAAAGAAGATTGAATTAGTTCATCAGGATACAACATTTATTGACAGATACGTTTCATCACTCAACTAAGTGACCTCTTCAGTCTAAAACTGACTGCAAGTACCCCCACCCCTTATAAAAAGTCCAGTACAATACACCTGCATAACGACCGAAACCAACAAGTTTCATATACAAATATGGTGTGACCATTAACTAGAGTCTCAATTGCCATGTGTATTATTCACGGAGGATTTGGGAATGTTTGCAATCACAGCATTGTAAGATGGTGACAGATGTACTCTGAGCCCCCCCCCTCCCCCCTCAGTTCAGGGATAGTCATTCCCTCTTAACATAGAAGGCCTCTTTGACTCACCTGGAGTACACATGGCCATTGAAACTAGTTAATGGCCACAACTATATTTGGGCATGGTCGTTGGTTTTGGTCGTTATACATCTGTCGCCATCAATCCTCTGTGAATAGTACACATGGCCACTGAAACTCGAACGGTCACACCCATATTTGCACATGAAACTGGTCTTTGGGGCAGTTGTTATGCAACTGTATTGTTAATAAGGGTGGGGATACCTGCTGTCAGTTTATACTGAAGAGGTCACTTGAGTGGTGACGCGTATCTGTCAATAAATGTTGTATCCAGATGAACTGATTCAACCTTCTTTTTATTTTCCTACCTGGATTATTGAGCATGCATCAAGACACCCCAAAAATAAGTTTAACATTCATGTGATATGCTAAATATCAGATTTACACTGGATCAAAACACATATTTATTCATTTTTTATTGGTTTTTTTTTTACCCCCCCCCCCCCAAATTGTATCCGGTCAATTACCCCACTCTTCCAAGCCATCCCGGTCGCTGCTCCACCCCCTCTGCCGAGCCAGGAGGACTAAAGACTGTCACATGCTCCCTCCAATAAATGTGGAGTCGCCAGCCGCTTCTTTTCACCTGACAGTGAGGAGTTCCGCCAGGGGGACGTAGCGCGTGGGAGGATCATGCTGTTCCCTCCAGTTCCCCCTTCCCCCCGAACAGGCGCCCTGACCGCCCAGAGGAGGCGCTAGTGCAGCGACCAGGACACATACCCACATCCGGCTTCCCACCCGCAGACACGGCCAATTGTATCTGTAGGGATGCCTGACCAAGCTGATAGCACCTATTATTGACCTTGAAGTTTTTCCGAATCTAACAGTACCAAGTATTTGATATAACTCCTTGTAGTTTTTGAGATACAGCCATTTCTGTGTGTGTGTGTGTGTGTGTGTGTGTGTGTGTGTGTGTGTGTGTGTGTGTGTGTGTGTGTGTGTGAATATATATATATATATATATATATATATATATATATATATATATATAGTTGTTAGTCAAAAGGGTTACACATTTTATAATTTGTTACAAAAACACGAGTTGAAACACAGGTTCCTATGATCACATGTTCAAAAAAAATGTATCCACTCAATGACCAGATAGACTCAAGTAAAAATTCATTATATATACAAAAAAAAAAAGAATACCCAGAGAACTGGTGAGAAATTTAGCTCCATGACCATGACTGTGTCTAAGGCCATGAAGAAAGGCAAGAGGCTTCAACCCCAGATAAGGAGCTGTCAAGAAGCAAAGAATTGTTGAGCAACGTTATGGATGATAAATGAAACTGCTATACAATTGCATAATTTAAAGTTTTAAGTCAATGTCCAAGTTAAATATGGGCCAATACACCAAGTGAGGCAAAATGGTCCAATCTGTGCTTGGGTCGAAAAGGGTTAATATAAACACACACACACACACACACACACACACACACACACACACACACACACACACACACACACACACACACACACACACACACACACACACACACACACACTCATCTCCCATAGTGCCTGACTAATTATTTAAACCAGGAGTGTCCGGGGTCACTTGCTGTCATCTTCATACCTCTTCTGCTATATTTAGACCTAATAAGTGGTAATTTTTTCCATTTTGGCTTTTCACTACACACCCACTGAGCCAAAGATAAGATGCTTGACATTCCTTTATAAGCTCCTGTGCGAATAACTCATAGATAATTGTATTTTTGCAATTTTGAAATATCTGCAGGGGGAAGGCTGCCAATTAATTTAGACCATCAGTTGTCTTCAGCCTCCAATTGCTCGTGTTTTTATGTTCATTATGCATTGCAGGATAATGTACTCCTCAGTGTGGGGAATCTGTTGCTGTCTCACGTACCGTCATTTGTGATGCATCTTTCCATCACCTCTAACTTTCCATTTTACCTTTGTCTGCAATTAATTCCTCCTACCAAGATCCCTCAATCGGTTTTGTTTCTTCTTCTTTTTTGTCTTAATAGAGATGTGTGTAGGGCAGGAGATCGAAGAAGAGAAGAGGAGAAAGAGGAAGAGGCAGAGGAGTAAAGGAAAGAGAAAAACACGGAGAGAAATAGGATAACATAACAAGAATGCAATAATTAAGAGCTCCATAATTACTACTCTGTCTGCCTGTAGAGTGGATATCATTATGCCCCCCCCCCTGCTCTCTCTTGCTCTCTCTCTCGCTGTCTCTTTGCTTAGTCAATAAGGGCCAATTGGTATTTAATTCTATTTTTGCATAATATTTTTGAACCCTTCGGGAGTATGTGACTTGAACCACTTTTTTTTTAAGACCTTTTTGGATTTTTTAATGTAAAGGAGTTGCTTATATTTGATGTTGTGAAATGGATATGTCATTGTAGAGTTTTTGTTTTATGTAAAATGAAGACTTGTGTCACATTCTCGCTCTCTCGCTCTCTCTCTCTCTCTGTGTGTGTGTCTGTCTCTGTCTCTCCTTGTAATATTCCAATCAGATCATCTTAATAATTGTGTTTAATAATACCCGATGTTCCGCGCTCTGATCTTGCGACACATAATGAAATTAACCTTGAGAGGTACAGGGAGGAAGCAGTCCCTGCAATCATGAAAACACACACACACCCACATGTCAATGCATACACATATGCAACACATGCTCACTACAGAAGAGAGAGAGAGGGAAAGAGACAGACAGACACATGCACACATGTATGCACACACACACACACACACACACACACACACACACACACACACACAAGCCCGTATTAATGCAAGAGCTTACTGGGGCTCAAGCCCCGGGGCCCGACAACGTGAGAGGGGCCATGAGGCTCGGGGTCTTCTGTATCTGTACTACCGACTGATGTGTGTGTGTCATGTGTGTGTGTGTGTGTGGCAGCCACTGGCTGCCCTTGAGGGTGGGGTGCTTAATATCTGACAAATCACAATGTCAGACCCGTTGATTGACGGGTCTGACAGTGATATTAGGCTACCAATCACACGTATGATGTGCCTGTCAAGGCTGTCATTATTGTCCAATGAATGACTTGCTGTTTTTTCCAAAGTATCACATTCATAAGTCAAAATTTAGCCATTCTAAACCCCTATTTTTAGTTTTTGAAAATGACACCAAACAATACATTAAGACCATCAGTGACTCGAAAAATAAGAAAGCTGCGAAGACTGTCTATTTTTGCAATCTATTTAATGTCTTTATTTGAAGATTCCCACTGGCTCCATTAAAATAGTTTTTTTTTCCTGTTTTATTGTTGGTTTTATTAACAACTCTGTTGTTTGTATTTGTTGTTCTTGTTTGACAAATATATTTGAATACTGAATATTGTATCTTCTATACAACTTGTTAAAAATAAATTACTTGCTGTTTTTCAACTGTATACAACAATAACGTTACCACTCAACTTTCAACTTGCTTGCTGCTTGAAACTTGCTGTCTGGAAAAAAAAAGACATGCCTGGAAATGTGAAAGTGGAGCTCAAAAAAGGAAAAACCAAAGAACGAAAGAGCAGCGGGAGTCAGTTATTAAGAAAAATCCCCAAACTGACTGGATATTTCAGAGCTGCAAGCCCCGACTCTGAGGCTGAAAACTGCTCAAGTGAAACCACAATGACGTCGAGGACACCAGCGGAATTATCACCTGCTTCTACTGGTTAGGTATCTAGCTAGCTAGGTCTTAATGAATTTAGCAAAGCAATTATTATGCACAATTCCAGATAGTTATGAATTTGAGCTGTAAGCTAGTTAACATTAGCTATGGTGCTAGGCTAACTACGGTATTTATAACCGTCCATCTCAGTCTAGCTGACTAGCATTAGCATTAATGTGCTGGTGACATTTTATAATAAGAATTCATGATACATCCTGTATTAATTCATGTATTAAATCATCAGTCTCAAGCATTAGTGAAGCATCACTTTACTACTTTACTTTTTTAGTGTACAAAGTAACTATGAAGTAATTACAGAGTAATTATAAAGTGTTACCAATAAGTTAGAGTTTTAATTTAGCCTGTCTAGTCTAATTTCATGGTGGTGCTTTTGTCAACTCCCATACGAGATGACACTGGAGCCTCAGAATCACAATCTCAAATCCTGATGGCAACAGCTGTAGAAGAACTCAGCCCTGGGATATCAACAGCAGCTGATACTGAACCCGACCATGGTGACCAACTGCAAGCTGTCCCAGCCCCAGAACCACCTGCCACAGTGCCTGCATACACTAGCACAGACCCAGGATACTGGGCAGAGATCAATGGGGATGTAGTGAACTATTGGGTTAGTAAAGGACCGATCCAGTGCCAGAATCGGGAGGCTGACTTTTCAGGATCAGAACAGCAATACAAGCATCAAAAGAGAAGCTTTCAAAAAGTTTATTTACCTGAAAACATGTCAACGGTGACTCTGTACCCCGTGATTGGCTACTCTACTCACCATCAAAAGGCTGTGTGTTTTGCTTTGTCTGCCAGTTGTTTGGTAACAGTGAGCAGAATGCTTCCACGTCTGCCAGTTGTGGTTTTAACAATTGGAAGCACGCAGGAGAGCATGTTGTTGAGCATGAAGGTTCAGAGGCCCATCGCAAGAGCATGCTTGTGTGGATCAACAGAACCACGGAGAAGGGACAAATTGATTTTGGACAGCGTCAACAATTTGAGACTGAGTACCAGTATTGGACTGAGGTGCTAAAAAGGGTCATAGCCACTGTGAAATTTCTGTCTGAGCGTGGGCTGCTTGCCTTTAGAAGGGACACACACACATTTGGCTCACCCAATAATGGCTATTATTTGGGGTGCTTGATATTGATCAGTCAGTTCGACCCATTCTTGAGGGAGCACATTGCACGTTTTGGGAATGCAGGCAAGGGGACACCGTCATATCTTTCCACAACAATTTGTGATGAGTTTCTTCAGTTGATGGGAGAACAAGTTCTGTCTGAAATTGTAGATAAAATTAAAATAGCCAAGTCTTTTTCCATTAGTGTAGATTCCATTCCAGACGTATCACAGACAGACCAGCTCACTTTTATTTTGTGCTATGTGTCCCCAGAGGGATCTATACAGGAACGCTTTGTGAAATTCCTGCCGATAAACAGTCACACAGAGGAGTCTATTCCTGATGCTATTCTCTCTGTTATGGGCGAGTTGGGCATTAACATTGACAATTGTCAGGACCATATAAAGGCATGCAGGCATGAATAAGGAACATCAATCCACTGACTGAATGGGTGCATTGTGCTGCACATACTCGGAATTTAGTTGGTGTAAATACAGTGAACTGCTGCCTTCAAAAAGATGAGTTTTTCACGTTTGTTCAAAGTGTATTCAACTTCCGCTTAAACTCTACTTCTCGGTGGCAGATTGTCACGTCAGGCCTCGAACCGAATGCAAACAGGAGAATTCAGACTCTGAAGTCATTATCTGACACAAGGTGGTGCGCCCATGCACAGGCTACCAATGCATTATGTCTGAATTATGGCAACATTCACAACTCGCTTCTTAAAATCGCAGAGGAAGCTAATCAAAACATAACCACACACACAACAAAGCTCTGGCTCTTTGCAAGCAAATGGAAAGGCTAGAAATAGCTTTCCTATGCAATCTATGGAACATTGTGCTAGAATGTGTCCAGAAAACAAGCATCAAAATCCAAGAAGTTGAGCTCGACCACTCCAATGCAGTGAAATTGGTACACTCATTGAGGGATTTTATCGCAGATCTACGGGATCAATTTGACAGGTTTGAGTCTACAGCAAAGGAGCTGTCACTGAGTGTCACAGAGACTTACAAGGCCGACACAGTCAGAGGGAGACAGTGTAAAAAAAACATCAGATCATGATCATCTGAGCCAGATGTTGGAATGATAATGACCGGCCGACAAAAATTTGCAGTGGATGTTTTCACTGTGATCATTGATAAACTTGTGGCAGAACTAGACCGGAGGTATGAATCCTATAATGCAATGAATAGCAGCTTTGGATTTCTAAATAAAATTCACATCATATCATCTCAAGAACTTCGTTCAGCAGCTACACTGCTTCAGATCAAATACCATGCAGATTTACAATAGGACTTTGTTGATGAAATAGAGCAGCTCAAAGCATTAATCAGAAATGAAGAAAATACAAGTGTGCGGGCCTTGCGTCAATTAATAAGTAAGAATAACCTCTCATCAGTTTTTCCAAACATGGATATAGCCCTCAGGATTTATTTAACTCTCCCTGTAACCAATGCCTCTGGAGAGGCTCCTTTTCAAAACTTGGACTTGTCAAGACAGATTGCACTCTACAATGAGACAAGAAAGACTCAGCCACTTAACACTGATGTCATTGGAAAGTGACATTGTTAGAGCCCTGGACTTCACTGCTCTAATCAAAGCCTTTGCCACACGTAAAACCAGAAGGGAGTCATTTTAAGGGTAAGAACGGATTTTAATACCTGTGGTTGTTATTGATCGATTTGTGCAATATTCTTATGCTTGCACTACTTTTGAGTGGAGGAACAATGGACAGAAGGATGCATGCAGGCTTCACTTGCGAGTGTTATATGAGTTTGTTTTTAGACACTGGACATTTTTTTGTGGCAATTTAGACTGTATGGCACTTGAACTTGGTAGGCAAAGCAAAGGGCTTGATTTCATCTGTTTGTGTTTGTGTGTGTGTGTGTGTGTGTGTGTGTGTGTGTGTGTGTGTGTGTGTGTGTGTGTGTGTGTGTGTGTGTGTGTGTGTGTGTGAACTGCTATGAAAGGAAGGATAAGTGGAATTAGTGGAGGGCGACGTCGGCTGCTTCTCTCTCTCATACCAGCAGCTGGCAATGTGTTAACACGTGTGTCAGATATTATGATATGAGACTAGATCTATTGCCTTAGATTTTGCGATATGGCATAAGTGTTATCTTTTTCTGGTTTTAAATGCTGCATTACAGTAAAGTGAAGTAATCTTCTGATTTTACCAGACTGTTCTATTATTTTCCTTTATTCACTTAGACATTATATCCATCATCAAAGATAACATAAAATAAAACTGCAGTCTTAAGTGACTGTTGATGGGGGGGCTTGAAAAACTCATAGCCCCGGGGCCTATGTTACTTTAATCCGGCCTTGCACCCCCCTCCCCCTCCCCACACACACACAGAATGAGATAGTAGAGGAGTAGTATTTTACAAGGTTGATATATGATATGAGTAGATTCATGAGAGGATGCAAATGAATGCGCGTATCTTTTAAGCATAAGAGACACCTGGATGGAAAACAAATGTGAGTATACTACTTCCTACTGCAGCAGTGGCTAACCATGTGCCATGGAGAGCCATGTGTATGCAGGTTTTTATTCCAACCCGACTCCACACCTGGTGATTTCACTGTTACATTCTTCTTCTTTGGTTGAAGGGTTGCTAATCAGCGAACTCACCTGGTGTGGAGTCCGGCTGGAATGGCTCTCCATGGTACATGGTTAGCCACCTCATCCTACTGCACGGGGTGTTTTTCATATATTTTATGTGGTCTCTGTGTCTATTTGTCCCGTGATGTTGTGAGATTAAAAACCCCATAACATGATGTGAAAAGGGTTGGAATTATGGGTATATGTGCAAACATAAAAGCCAAGCCTTTCATTCTGCATGAGGGATGGAGGATTTGTTTAATTTATACTTGAGAAGAGTTTTCATAAACACGGCACTAGTCTTGTGGCACATCAGCACCCAATTAGTACATTAATTAGTATATGAATTGTTCATTTAGAACAGAGAACTGCACAGACAGAGGAATGTCCACTTTTGTTTAAGCACCAATCGCAGGCAGTGGGCGACTACAAAGGCGATTGATGGTTTTTAAACTCACAAAAAAGAACCGGAGTCCTATTCCATTATTGCTGTATTCATATTGCTGAGGTATTCAGGCAACCTGACTTGCTTTGAAGATGGTGATGCCTCGGACCACTGTTTGCAAATTTATTTTTGTTATTTTTCCTTTCAACAGATGGATTGGTGCAGCATCAGCAGTAATGCGGACATTGCACCAGACCGTTGTGGTGAAGAGGGAGCTGAGCCAGAAGGCAAAGCTCTCAATTTACCAGTCAATCTTCGTTCCAACCCTCACCTATGGTCATGAGCTGTGGTTAGTGCCTGAAAGGTTGAGATCACAGATATAAGCGGCTGAAATGAGTTTCCTCCATAGGGTGTCTGGGCTCAGCCTTAGAAATAGGGTGAGGAGCTTGGACATCCGGAGGGAGCTTGGAGTAGAGCCGCTGCTCCTTCACGTCGAAAGGAGCCAGTTGAGGTGGTCCGGGCATCTGATTAGGATGCCTCCTGGGTGCCTTCCAATGGAGGTTTTCCGGGCATATCCAACTGGGAGGAGACCTCGGGGTAGACCCATAACTTGCTGGAGGGACTACATGTCCAATCTGGCCTGGGAATGTCTTGGGATCCCCCAGGAGGAGCTGGAGGGCGTTGCTGGGAAGAGGAATGTCTGGAGTTCCCTACTTAGCTTGCTGCCACCGCGACCCGACCCCAGAGAAGCGGCTGATGATAAGATGAGACGAGATGAGAGATTTTTCCTTTCCACATTGATCCTAAAACACCGTTATACCAGCATCACTGTTTAATCATACATAAAATCCTCTGCTGAAAACATGGAGGGAAACTGGCATGTGGTGGGAACATGACATTAGGCATAGATTTAACAAGTCCAGACTGTGTCCACATGAGAGGTAGAGCCAATCCTGGAGCATACACACTTGATAGGGGTGGCAAAAATGGCATTGAAAAGTTGAGTCTGACCAAGGCCTAAGAAAGGGAAAGGGTTTACCTTTATCTGTGAAATGGTTTGGGCTTGTGTGTGTTGAAGTGACATCATCGTACCTCCTCAGATCATGGAGTTAAGGATTCCTACATGAGATATAATGCCTTTATTAGTAACATATTTTACTTTGTATATCCACCATGATATTTGACATATACTACATATATGCACACACACACCGTATTTTAAAATGATTCAGTGTCCACTTTTTCAGGGTCAACTTTTAGTCACATGCTGTTATGGGCTGTGTAATTCTTCACAATGAACTTGCCTCATCACACATGTGTGACGAGGCAAATGTCACACAGTTGTTGCTGGTCATGCAGGCTTTTCTCAAGCTCCAAATTTCTATAAATGTGAGCAGGCCAAATTATCTCTATTATAGTCTGGCATCTGGAAATTTTTATTTGAAAAGGATGTAGATTGTAAAAGTAATTAATTTCAGTGGGAGCTAATTCCTGTCGGTGTTGTCACACTTTACCTATTGAGCGATCAACAACTAGAACCACAATGAAAGGTCAGCACAGCACAGAAATAATACAATGCCAAAAACTCTATAAATGGACTGCCAAAAATGGTAAATTATACAATTTAGGTTGTGGTACTAAAGTGAAACATCCTTTGAAAACTGTTGTCAAAGGGGCATCATGAGGGAAGTCCGTTTTTAGCTCCTAAGCGAATTGAATATAACTAGAACTGGAATTTGCTCCAGAACCACATCAATTAATTAAAATCATTAATAAATAGGCATGGGATAAAATTATTATAATTTTAATCCAATTGGGCTTTTGTGCTGGATAGCTAAACAGTAGATTAAAACTGACGATCAAAGTTAAATATGGTTGGCTACAGAGAATGGAATTAAACAGGGACTGGACAGAAGTGCGGGAGTTAGACATGTTTTGTAGTTAAATGGGACAAGGAAAAGGTTGTTAAAGGCTTACATGATCAGAGGGAGTCATCAAATATGAAGCGTAAGAATAAAGACAATAGGAGCAATATACGTGGTAGAACGTGGTAGAATCAGAAACAAATGATTAATACTATTTATTATTATTATTGCTGCTGCTGCTGTTGTTTCTATTGTTTTTGTTTTTTTTAATTGCAATGATTACAGAGAGCTAAATAAGTACAAAGAAAGGAAGTGCAGCATATCTAGGTCAACAATCTTGGAGTATTTCCGACCCCATATAATCTCAGGAGTGCTTATTGCTATCTTCTCCTCTCACTTATAAGAATGAAACAAAAAAGAAAACAACCTTAAAAAAGCATATGAATGGAGGGAGGGAAGACAGCGGCTCAGAATCTAATCAAACCAAGGACACTTTGCTGATTGCCTCTTCAAAAACAAGGGGGAAGAAAATTGGTTTGGTTTGTTTCTGTCACGAAGGCAAGAGACAATTGATACTAAAAACGGTTAAAATGTGGCCGGGGAGAAATGAAAGGAGCTTAAAGTAAAATAACTAAATTACTCCATTCACAGAATGCAGCAAGGGAACAGTGAAGGGGTAATCTTCAGCGTCAATCCCATTCTTGTTTCTTGCGTCTTCCACCTCCCCGTCCCACACTCCAACAATTACAGAGCTTTTCTAAATCCATCCCTCCATTCTCCATCCAACCTCCCTCCGTCTTGCCCTCATTCCTGTAACAGTGATAAAGATCTAAACAGAGAGACCCACCACAAAATTGGACCGCTTACAAGACATATTGCCAACTAATAGATTGGACACACTACTGTGTTTTCTATTTATAGGATACGCCTGTGAGAAAAGAGGCATAATTTTTCTGCATTAAGTAATTGTAAGAAAATTTCAGTTTAATGAATATGAGTGAATCAAGTCTCCCCTGTCCACATTTTGTTGACAAGTCACTTGCAAGTGTACAAGTTTGGTGTTTGCCAAACGTTTTAGTGCCAGCTTGGAGTGTTATCCTACAAATAAGGTGTGCCAGATTTTTACCAAAGTGAAATACAGCTAAGCACCATCTATCTCTTTCCTTCCTCTACTTACTCAAGAAGTCAGGTGAATGTATAAATAATTTTATTGGAGGTGTGGGAGTCGACACTAAAGCAATGAGGAGGAGATTGATTGTCTCAAGAGTACATCCGGCTCAGCCATGCGCCACAGCCCCACAAACAACATTAGCGGCATTAGCAATGACAATAACCACCACCACCACCACAAGGCCAGCATCTGAAATGTTAAGTGCCATTCCAGCTAATTAAAAAATAAGTAAATCAGAGCTTAATGAGTTGTAATAGTAGATAATTGCAGAGTTGTTGGTGTAACATGTCTAATTGGCTTGTATTGCTGAGATAATGAGAAAAGTTTGATTACTTTATGCTAAACGTGTTAGCAAGGTAGCAGGTGTTGTTTCAAAGAGGTGTCATGAGCAATCTCATACCTCACATCTCAATCTCGTTATTCAGCATAACAGACTGAGAGAAAACTCTCTCACTTTCTATTTCTTAACCCACTGTCCCTAATTATACTCATGTGCCAATGGGATTGGGTTTGCAGTTCAGTTAAAATGTCATTTAGATTATGATATGGGGGAAATCTATCTTTAAATGCAGTCTGGGGTGCCAGCTGTAGGATTTGGTTGCATTCATACTCTATCTATACATGAACGATATAGTCACACTTTATTCTTGACTTTAGAGTGCTTTAGTGACAGATGGCCCACTATGAGGCACCTGGATGTTTGTTTATTGGCATTGGCATTGGCATGAGCAATATCTATGGTGGAGAGAAATGGCTCTAAAATGCCCATACTATATCGAGCCTAACTTCTGTTACTGAAAATCACCAATGTCCTTGGTTGTCTGATGTAATCCCTACTTTATGTGTTCATCGCGTCATTGCTGGCCATCAAAAGCAGTTTAGACACATTTGTGCTACAATAGTCACACTGAGTGAGCCAGAGCAGAGGACAAAGAACGCAGAGAGAATACGAGAAAAGTAAGCAAAAAGAAGTGATGGAAAAACATGGAGTGATACAATAAGGCAAGGCAGTTTAAATGTTAAAGCACATTTAATACACAGAGGTAGAGTCAAGGTGCTATACAGAGAAGTTAATAAAACACAATTCAAAGTAAAAATGACGCAATCGAAGAAGAGCAAAATAAGATAAAATCTTTAAAAAAGTAAAACATAAAAAGTACAAATAAACAAATAGATTGGAAATAATATTGATATAATAATAATAAGGCCTTGCATTTTAAAAACAATCACTTAAAGGCGCTTGAGAATAATAAGGTTTCAGTCTGGATTTAAAAAACTACAATGTCAGGCAAGTGGTATGGGCTCAAACGCAGTCCAAAACTCTAATGAAAAAGAAAAAAAAGCTGTTTATTAAACAATTCAAAACAGCAGCGCATTCACGTAGACTACTAAACAAAACATCCAGACTTAGCAAAGACTGAGAGCTGGAAAACGTCAGGTAACAGGATGGGTTGAAAACCCAAGAAAGGGGCATCCGGGTGGCGTGGTGGTCTATTATGTTGCCTGCCAACACGGGGATCGCCGGTTCGAGATCTTGTGTTGCCTCCGGCTTGGTTGAGTGACCCTACAGATGCAGTGTCTGCGGGTGGGGAGCCGGATGTGAGTATGTGTCCTGGTTGCTGCACTTGCGCCTGCTCTGCTTGGTCGGGGTGCCTGTTCGGGGAGGGAGAACAGGGGGGGGGGGATGGAGAGGGGGGGGGTGTTGTGTCATCCAATAAAGAAGCGATCCTTATTTTTAACTCTCTTTATTGTCCAGCCTCTCACTCCAGTACATTCTCGTCTCCCTCACTTCCTGTCCCCCTGTTCTCGTGATATCTTCCACTATACTACACCTTTCTCTTCGTTAGAGTTACAGTTGTCCTTACTTTAACATCAACGTAATAAAACTAATGATAAATGATAAATTAAATGTCTTGGTTTGTTTTTTTTTCTATTCTCAAACATAACCATAGACATATTTGAACATTTATGTTAAACTAATTTCTATATTCTTAAACCAACTTATGTCAAACATGTTCCAATTCAATCTAAAATCTCAATATTCAATAAATCCACTTTTTTTTAAGCTAACTTAAAACAGATTCGGTTTCTTTCTCCTATGTGTCTTAATTAAGTGTCGCTGTATCGGGCTGGCTTCTTGATAATTCTGCCACTTCTGGTAACACTTAGATTATCTGCCACAGATACAGCTTCCTGTGGGCACTCTGCTGGAGCGCTCAGAACATCCCGCATGTCCAAAACGCCGGCATTTTCACCTGCATCTGCTGGAACTCCAACGTCCCAACCGTGCTTCTGCTGGCACAGCAGCATCAACGTCCATTACCACAGGAGTGTGGTGAAGATGTTTAACATTCCTTGGGATCCTGGATCCATCTTCGGTTTTTGTGAGTTCAAAGGAATAGTCTGAGGTGTTTCTCAGGAGTACATGAGTGTCTCTGAATTTAAAATCCATTTTACCATATCTGTACTGGCAATGTACACCAAGTCTCCAACTTTGAAGTTGTGTTCCTTTGCTTTGCTTGTCTTGTCAGCATAGTCTTTCATTCTGTATTTATATTTTATTCTGTATTTATTATTTATTTATGTATTTTATTCTTGTATTTATAGCATAGTCTGTGTATTCTCGGTGGTGTTTTTGAATGTCCTTTGTCTTTTCCTCTTCTTCCACCAGGTTTGGTAACTTGGTACGAATGTCTCATCCAAACATGAGCTTGGCTGGTGTTGCTCCTGATGCTCTCTGTGGTGTTGAGCGATATGCTAGAAGAATCTTTGGGAGTTCCTCTCTCCATTTCTTTCCTTCACTGTCAGTTGCTCTGAAGGCCTTCTTCAGGTATCTGTGAAACTGTTCTATTTTACCATTTGATTTCGGATAATACGGTGATGTGCGTATGTGCTTGATTCCATACGTTGTTAGGAAAGATTCAAATAGCTGCCCAACAAACTGCTTGCCATTGTCTGTGATAACCTCGAGTAGAGATCGTCAACAGGGGGTCCACGACCCCTAGGGGGTCCTTGGAGTTACTGCAAGGGGTCAGCCAAATTATTTGATCCCAAACTTTTTTCTCCCAAAATTATGGCTGAAAATACACAATAACATAAATATAACCTATAATAAGCAAAGATAAATCTTCCTATTCGTTAAAAAATTACAACATTGAAGATACCTATGAATCCTCATGCAATAATGTGATCACCCTGAAAGCCAAGCACCAGCTAGCTATCCTATGCTAAACAACTCTATGTGCAGCGCCAATAAAACACTGGAAATAATTGCATGCCATATTAGCTAAATAGGTACGTATTATTAGCCTAAGTATACGGCCATTCTTACATTAATTTGATCTACAATGGATCACTTTGTAACCTCTCGACCAATAAACTCTGACAGACCCTGCACTTCATGATGAACCCCTGTTGAAAGTTCAGAGGATGAGGCTAATGCACCTGCTAACAGTCATGCTACAACTGCTGCTAAGCACAAATGAGAGAAGCACCAAAAATGTTCAGAGAATTATCTCAAGCTTGGATTTACCTTTAAAAGACTGAGGGCATTGAATTACCAATGTGTGTAATCTGCTCTGCCGTGCTGTCAAAACTGCAGCGCCACTTGGAGACAACCCATATTCACTTGAGAGAAAAACCAGTGGAAT